>NC_057692.1:3911768-3950457 GCF_014466175.1 Vespula pensylvanica | reverse complement strand
CTCCTCCTCCTCCTCCTCCTCCTCCTCCTCCTCCTCCTCCTCCTCCTATTTATCCTTCTCCCTTTAGTCCCTCTCACGATGATTTAATTTCGACGACTCGGTCTTTACAAATTAACGTGAGACGCTGTAATGATTTTTCTTTCTTTCTTTTTTTCTTTTTTTTTTTTTTTTTTTTTGATATTATCCCTTTGGACTCGCATCTCTCTCTTTTTCTCTCTTCTTGCTCTTTTAAGTATCTGTGTGAACTTGATCAAAAAAAAAAAGCTTTTGAAAGATAGATAGATAGGTAGGTAGGTAGGTAGGTAGGTAGGTAGGTAGACAGATAGGTAAGTAGATGAAGGGGGTAACGCGGTATCGGTTTCACGACGAACGCTTTCAATCACGAAATCATTCGGTAACACGCGTAAGTACTTACTTACTCCGGCCGACCATTCATCTTTCGACGTAGTATCTTTTAACCACAACCATTTATTTTCATTCATTCGTTCGATCCTTGATAAAGCACGATCGATCGGTCGTAAGTAATTAAAGCAAGAAGATAGATAACATCGCGATGTTTATTAAACTTCGACTTTGACAATAGCGAACACAGAGTTGGTCGATTTAAATCAGAAATATGATATCTCAGCTATCTATACGATTCTTAATAACTTCTTTTACAAATTTTCATATCGAATAGAAAATATTTATCTATGTGTAAAAAAAGAAAAACAATTCGGAATGATAAAAATTTCATTATGATGAGTCTTCTTTTTTTTGTATAATTAAATTTTGATAAGTACATTAGGAATCTTCGATGCGTTTTAGAGAAGGGAAAAGATCGTTTCTTCTAATCGGTTCGATCGAATCGGTCGGTTCCGAGCATCGAGAAGTCGATCGATACGAGCTAAGGACAGGTGCATTTTACGCGTCGTAAGTACACAAACACGCGCGAATATGTCTGTGCCTGTACACGCGTTCACCCTATTCTAATTAGTATGCGCTTTTTTTTCTTTTTTCTCATCTTTTTCCTTTCTTTTTTCTTCTCTTTTCCTTTTCTGTTTATTCTTTACTCTCTCTCTCTCTTTCCCTCTCTTTTTCTTTTCTCTCTTGAAATTATTTCACCTCGTCCGAAATGAGATCATAAATGTTAAAGTATCGAGCGTGATAAGGGCCTTAACAAAGCGTGCTACACTCACCTGTAGGAACATTTCGCCGTCAAGGTGATGATGGTCGTACGCAGCTAGGGCAGCCAACTCACGTGCACGGTAGTGCGAATCGTGATGCGAATTTTCTTCTTTGTCCTTGTGCATCACCACTGTAAAGAAGATACGAAGAGATTAGAGAGGTCGCGTGCGTTCGAACGTAAACATTCGAAATCACGGATACACATACGCGATTGTTCGTTAATACGTACAAGACGGATTAAAGAAATAAATAAAAAATTCTACGAGAAAAAAAAAAGGAGAAAAAAAGAAGAAGCATTAATTATATCTCGACAAAGTCGTTTTGATTTGTCTTCTTTTAATAATAGGACGAATCTTAATAAAATTCCTTATTCTTTTTTTCTTTCTTTACTCTCTCTCTCTCTCTCTCTCTCTCTCTCTCTTTCTCTCTCTCTTTCATTATTTGTACCACGTAAGTATTACTTCTTGCCGCAAAAAATTACGTGAGCGATTAGAGTAGCCGTGTATACGTCGGTGCAATCACAATCAGTTTTATGATTTCTTTGCTTGACCGTATAAAGCCGGCAAAAACGTTTCTTATCTTAACTTGAAAACTTAAGATACGATTTACGATGGCCACCCTATAAGGAATTGTGGGACCCTCTCTAAAACTTTTTATTCAAGCCGGTCCGGTTAACGTTTTTATATCGTTAACATTGTCCAAGTAATGGTTATCAATTTTTTATTAATCCCATTTTGTTAAAACTAAGAATATTCGAAAGGTTTGCTTGTTAATTTCGACTGTATATAATATCGAATGATTCGTAACGAGTTAATTGACAACATTTTAAGAAAACATTCCCTTTTCCCTCCTTAACTGCCGCGTTTGCTCGTCGACCGTCACGTTTATCGGCGACACGGACGCGACTTTAATACGGCCGGTTTATTATTTAGTGCTACGGTGCTCTCGTATGTTCTAATTATGGCGCGCATATTAAAGCAGGAGGTAGGCAGGTGTATGGAACTGTAACAGATCGACGGAGTATTATAGGGCTTAAGAGGAAGTGTCGCTCACTTCCTGTCATGTATGTATGCACGCTCGCGTTCCTCTGGCTAGTATCGACATCGACTATCCCAGAACGTTCGGTTAATCTGAATTGAATCCCTTTCGAAATTTTCTAAGTTTTTAACGACCTGTTTAATTACCTTCGAAGTCAGAGAATGGAACTCTAATCTTTTTGATACTCCGATCTTAACAAATAACTATCTATTCGGAAACTTTAAGTAAGGTGTCATTAAAGTATTACGTTCTATTTGTAAATAATGATAATGTAATTTTGTGTGATTTTTTAATTAAAAAAAAAAAAAAAAATAAAAAAAAAAAAAAGAAATTCTTTGGTACGGAATTGAGTAAAAAAAAATATTTGAAAGTATTTCTTAGAATTTTCGTCGATCGAATTTTACTATATCTTTCTGATAAAGTTTCATTGTATTCTTAGTATCGTAATACGTGTTGGATTATATATTTGTGTTTATGACGTTTATATGGATATAACTCTAATCATTTTTTTAAGTAATCGTAAAAAAGATTGAGACATAACTGATTATACACCGTGCTAATAAAAAAACTGTAAAAAAAAATCTTTCATAAAGATATTTCCTATCGTAAATAATCGTTAAAATGATTAGCAAAGTTAATCGTACAGAATTTATAAATACATCAATTTAAATGCAATACTCGCTAATGGAATTTTATGAAAATTCTGAAAATTCTTTTTCTTATTCTTTTTTTTTTTTTCAGAGAAAACAAACATTCGATCGCAAATCGAATCCCGAAGATTCAAGATGAATAATTTTCGATCATATTCGACCCATCGACGGATAAAAATTCTCCGTTGAAAAAAAAAAAAACAAATTCTTTCCTTAAACAAAAATTTAAATCATAGCAAAATATTTCCTTTCTATATATAACAAAGATCAGTGTATCATGTTCGAACGAGGGCGCGTAAAAAATGAACTTTGAAAGTAAATATGCTTTGAAGGAGAATTTGGTATTAAACGTCATCGATGCGTAAGTACTTACAAGAAGGATATGCGACTTGGTCGCCAATGGCCGTTGTTGTTGTACTGTAAAGAACGACACGCAACGCTCCTACGAAAAGCAGCACGCGTGTGCCACGCGATCCTTTGGACCCCTCCCGAAGAAGAACCTTTCCGAGCCGGATAAGAGAACGGAGAAACGTGACAACGGGTAGGATCATGAATGGAATCTTATATGGAGAGAGAAAGAGAGAGAAAGAGAATAAAATAAAGATAAAAAAAAAAAACAAATTTCTAATGGCAGAGACACCCTATTTATATTTTCCATTTATCATGTTTTTATGATATTAAGAAGAAAAAAAAATGTTGATTTTCAATCGATTAAAAAAAGAATATTTAATTAATATTGAATGTTAATATATCCGCGTAAATACCTATATAAACGACGACGATATTGATATTTGATTTGTAAAAAGATAATCGCCGTAGTGATTATCAAAAGTGTTGTAAGAAGTATGCTTAGTCTTTTTTGTCAGTTTTACAAAAGATATCCATGAATGTATACTTTGTATAACGAATAAAATTTGTACTTTTAACTTTAGTAGTTGATATAATTTACATTAATTACTTTTATGATGGGAAATTAATTTGAGAGAAAGAAAGAAGAGAAAAAAGAAGAGATATTTCGTTAGTGTTATTAAAATGTAAGAGAGACAGATTGTATAAACAAAAAATGCAAGCGTATGTGACACGTAAAATTTAAGTTCATCGGTTCGTTCATCGGTTGGTTGCAACCATTCGTAAATGTTTTCGTGCAATATCTTGGAAGCGCGAGGGCACGCGACCCTTCTACACAAGGAATGGTCAAGAGCCATTAGGGAGGCCTAAACTAGGATCGGAATTGTCGTTGGGATAACCGGTAGCTTCCTGTTAGACAGAAGAAGGACGTACAAGTTACAGGATTCGATGGTTCGTTGCAACTCGAGGGTTCCTTGTGGTATCTCTTACGGTTTTCACTTCCGACGTCGAACATTTTCCGGAGTATTCGATTTTTAATCTACCCTTAATACTAACGACCGTAGCTAATGTTTCCTGACGAAGAATCCTTTGTTTTGTTTTGTTTTCTTTTCTTTTTCTAAACGAATCATTCTCGAATCTCTAAGGGCAGATTTCTATTTTTTCGCATACGTGAAACGTGAAAAAGAAAAAATCTTTGGAAGTTAGAAAGTATAAAAAAGTGATAGTAAATAATCATAGTAAATCGAAGATTCTTTAATCATCGATCAAACTCGAGTTTTATGTTTTAAGATTTGTCGTTGTTGTTGTTGTTTTTCTTGTTTTATATCTTTTTCGTCGTTGTTCTGGCCGATGCATTTTCGTGCAATGAACATCCATTCTTCTCCCATTTGCGTGCTTCGTTCTTCCACGAAAACGATATGCGACTTACATGTGCGCGATACTTCAAAGCAATTTATTTTACGCTTCAAAAAATAGATCCTTGGTGTACTTGGAAAGGTAAAACGTAGTACGGAGGTAACCGACGATATCATTCGTAGACATTACGCCGACGTTCTTCATTTCCGTTGAGTCGTACCGTCTGTTGTTGTTGATGGTGATGTTATTGTCCTTGTTGTTGTTGTTGTGAACTTAAAACCCGTGAGTCTTATTCGTTCTTAATATTTTTTTTCTTTACTATAATACACAGAGCCTCGATCGAAGTAACTAAATAAATTTAATTACATGCGTATGCACCTGCAATTATTTTTTTTCTATCTTCATTTTTTTAAATTATTTTTAAACGCATATAGGTAACTATAATAATATAAATTTGTTTGTTTGTGTTCTTCTTTTTATTTTAGAGAGATCGTTCCGATTCTCCAAGTATTTCCCGATTTGATTTTCGAGTAGAAACGCCGATCATCATTTTCATTTGGAGTAGCATCATCCTTGAACGATCCTTTCTTTCTTTCTTTTTTTGTCTTCTTTACATCGAATGATGACTTGTGTTTCTTTACGCAGCCGACGGTATATCGATTGTGTTAGAGTCGACCCGTCGTGACGAGTCCCTGTCCTAAGTGAATGGTTAAGTAAGCGATTATCTTTTGACCACATAATCGATGGATGATTAATGGAAACGTTTCTCCCTTCGTGCGATATCTATTAAGGAGGCACCCTCGCAGATAAATACTATAACGCGACATCGGCCATCGCGCTCAAGTTAATTTCTTCCTGATTAACGTTTCGATCGTACAACTCCGACGATTCTTTCGACGTTTTGACGTTTTCTTCAGTTTGCTTTTATATTATAATGGTTACGGTTAAACGCGTGACCGACACGCGTTATTGTTACGAAACTGTGATAATATTTGACTAACGTCCCTAAAAATCTACCTTTTAAATATGTACTTGCGTATACGATGGAATATTAACGATGGTTATAAGTTTCTTTCATCGCCGATTGCTTTTTTATTTCTTTATCTTTCGATTACGTGACACGTGTCGTAAATATAAATACAATAAGAACGGTTAAAGGTGAATTTGTTTTTTCTTTTCTCTTCAAAAGTTCACGTAACTCTCTTGGAAAAAGCTTCCTACGAAATTTATCCATGATATCAAAAATGCAATCTCAAGGAAATTTGTAATAAGCTCGAGCAAAGTATATATCGAAACTATCTCGAGGAAATTTTCATATTGGTTCCATGGAAATTCGTAAAAGCTCAGGTTCACGCGACTCGAGTTAACCAAAGATATTTTTGGGGTGTACCGGCCTACTTGTCAAGGGGCTTATCGTCAAGGGGGCGTTTTAATACTCGAGTAGTCGAGGCTCACAACATCGAATGACACGGCGTCCGTCGTCGTTCGGAATCTCGTCGCTACATGCAAATCGCTCCGTGCTTGGAGACTTTGGACGTTGGTTTAGCTTAAGGTTCTTGCTGAGTCAGTTCTTTCGTTCGTTCGTTCGTTCGTTCGTTCTTTCGTTCTTTCGTTCGTTCGTTCGTTCGTTCGTTCGTTCTTTCTGACTGACTAACAAAAGCTAAGAGAGCTAGTTTGGCTTACCTCTTGAGCTAACCGAAGCTAGTCTACATACCTTACGATATACATAGTCACATATACTTACATGAACGTAAACCTTACAGGACGAATATTAAAGATCAAGCACGAAGCATGCAGATTAGCTCGCTAATACACTTGTCCCTTACCTACTACCGCTTTTGTTAAAGGTAACCGATTGTGTCTGAGAAACGAATTGCTTTTACGATAAAACGGACGAAGGGTACTTTTCGTTAGCTTTGTCTTTTGGACTTTTTGAATAATCGCGCCGATGATACTCCCAATCTTTCTATTTATTTCAAATAAACCTTACCTACTTAATGTTACATTCATCATGCGATAAATCGACGGAGCATTCGACGGGAAAAAAAGAAGAAAAAGAAGAGGAAGAAGAAGAAGAAGAAGAATAAAGAGAGACAGAGAGAGAAAGAGAAAGAGAGAGAGAGAGAGAGAGAGAGAGAGAGAGAGAGAGAGAAAGAAAGAGAAAAAAAAAGAAAAAAGGTAGCTACGACGACGTTTTGCTTCGAGCCCAATGGAAGGACTCTCGTACTAGTTGGTACAATGCGAATGCGTCCCCCCTGTATAACCTTCGCTTGGCATACGGCGGACGGCAAATTGGAGGAAACGCGATTGTTCGACGTCGAGTTAATTCGCGGTCTGGCAGTGCCCGCATGATAATAGCGGCGAAGAGAGAGATTATTAGCCCCCCGAGTAATGAACGATCGTACACGGACGCGAAAACGTAGGTAAAACTGAAATCCTACGTAAGCGCACGCTGGTGAGCGTTACGCTCACACGCCAAACTATCGACGATTGTTATATTGTAATTTATAAACAGCATACCAATTACCAGACATTTCTGCATACCTGCTTGCTTGCTTGCTTGCTTGCTTGCTTGCTTGCTTGCTTGCTTGCTTGCTTGCTTGCTTGCTAGCTCGCTTACTCGCTTACTCGTTTACTCGCTTGCTCACTCGCTCGTTCGCTTGCACTTCAATCGTGGAAACGTTCCTATGTTAAGACCGAAGAAAATAACGCGCGATGATTGCACGTAAGCCGATGGAACTCGTTGCGTTTTATTCGACGACCTCGAGGTCAACCAAAAATCACGTGCTCGAGACGAACGTTTTCTATGTCAAAGGTTTGGCAACAATCGCCAAGAAACTTTCGTATATTTTTCATATTCTCACATTAGTACACTCAGTGTATATTCTGTGTACGTACACTTGATAGCAATTGCTTGGTCTTGTCATTGCGAGATTTTCATTGAAAAAAATGACGTTACTACTTCGTGAATCCTTCTTTCTTTCATTCTTTTTTTATTTTAAACAACGTTTTAACGAAAACGATGCAACATAGCGGCTTATTTATTCGTTCCAAAAAATCAACCGAAGAAGAGATCTCTCTCTCTCTCTCTCTCTCTCTCTCTCTCTCTCTCTCTCTCTCTTTGTTTTCATTATTTTTCCCTTTTTTCACAGCAAATTCCATTCTCCGATCAGATATCGCGGCAGTCAGACACCGGGACTTTTTATCGAGGCGAACCCTCGGCTCGCATCGAGGAAGAGAGTAGTTTTGCAAGCGCTCTTTAGTGCTCGATTCCACAACGCGTATGTATATGCACGGTGACCGTATAAAGTAATCCGTCAGACAGAAGTGGGCAGTGGGGTGATAATGCATGAGTGCGGTAGCCCCGCCCTATCCCTGTAACCACGATAAAATCTCTCATTACGCAACGAAACGGACCCTCTGTCGCTAGACTCTCTGTTATCCTTAGACAGGAACTCTAATAAACCATATACGTATGTGGAAATTTATTTTTGTTTTCGTCGTACACCTCTGTACCGCATTGGTCGATCTTTACGTACGATCGACGCCCAATGTCATTCAACTGTCTCGCTATATTAGACCGAACTTCATCATCGTTCGATAAACGTTTGAAATATCTCATCAGATAGGTATTGATGCACCCAACAGTCTCTTCTTTCTTTTTTACATATTTATTTATTCTTTTCTCTTTCTCTCTCTCTCTCTCTCTTTTTTTTTCTTTAGTTTTATTTTATTCCCCCCTCCCTTTTTTTTCTTCTTCTTCTTTTTCTTCTCTTTCTTCTTCTTCTCCTTCCTTTTCTTCTTCTTACGAGCAACCACGAATTTGAGATTAATCGTCGAATACGTATAATATAGCAGGCATACGTATGATATAAATATGTATAGGTAAGTAATATTTCTTATTTTTATGTATACAAGTATTCTCTATGTACGTGTAAGTATAGGTTTTTTTTCTTCTTTTCTCTTTTTCTCTTTTTATTTTCTTTCTTTTTTCTTTTTTTTCTTTTTTTTTTTTTTTTTTTTTTTTTTTTACAAAGGTATATCATATAAGTATCTACATATATTTCTTATAAATATGTATACGTATAAGTAGTTAGTTATACGTTCGAAAAGTTCCATAAATTGTATAAGACATACATTATGTATGTATGTATGTATCTATGTATTTATATACAATATCTACGATTCTTTGAACCCATGTAGAAAAAAAAAGAAGAAGAAAAAAGAAGAAAAATTAACGAAGATCATAGATGCGTGTTCCTCTTGTTCTTTTTTCTTTTTCTTTTCTTTTTCTTTTTCTGTTAACTTTCTTTCAGAAACCATTTCGTAAAAATTTCGAATAGCAGAAGTCAGTATCCTCGTGAAGAAGTTCTCGGTGCCCTTCGCAAGGGCAAATCACGTAATAATTAGCGCGTACAGCCGTAGGTAGGACAATCGTATTAATGCATACCGCGGTAGGGCTATCTAAAGAGCTAAGCAGCTATACACGCTATATCTTATATCAAAGAGCCAGCTGTCGAGCGAGCAAGCAGAGCATATACTGCCCACCGACACGACATCGTCATTTATCACCGGTGAGCCGGCTCGTGTAGGTTTTCTGCATTACCTAATGAGTTTCATAACCGAATTAAATTTTTGGTCTTGACAAGTTAAAACCGGGCGAAGTAGGGTGAGGGGTTGGGGAGAGGAGGAGAAGGGTAAAAGAGAGAAGGCTGCGCAGAGCCACCAATCCGGTCGTTAAAAGCAACGATGTTAAATTTTTAAGATTAATCTTTATCCTTGCCAATAATTTTTTGTTATTTTTCTCTTCTTTTCTTTTTCCTTTTTCTCTTTTTGTCCTTTTCCCTTTTTAATCGAACTGAAGGACCTACACATGTACGTATGTACTTACGTAGTATGTATGTATGATGTATATATGTAATTTATGTACTTAGTGTATGTATATAACATTTTTTGGGGAGTCTCGCGAGGGTAAGAACGTATGTGTCTAAAATAGCTTGCGTTGTTACTCTCTCTTTCTCTCTCTCTCTCTCTCTCTCTCTCTCTTTTTCTGTCTGTCTGTCTCTCTTTCTCTCTCTTTCTTTTTCACGGATACGACTAGACGGAAGCAATGTGTCAACACTCGAAGTCTCGGGTCAACACTCGATTCGCAGTCTTTCGAGTAACCAAAGGATTAATGTATTTTGCTTGTTCCCGTCCCTGAAACGTTTCTTTCTCTCTCTTTCTCCCTCTCTCTCTTTTTTATTTCTTTTCTTTTTTTTTTTTTTTGATTTCTCCTTTTTTTCTACCCATTCCAATATGACATAGTACTAAAAAAGAGGAGAGACACTGGCGTCCCTATTTTTGGAAACATTTCGAATGCATCTGTTTTTATATATATATATATGGCTATACATGTATATTATGTGCAATATGTAACATATATCTTTTTTAACCACATTGTCTCGAGTATTCGTCCATTTGGTTCTTCGGTTTCCGAACAACGTTCTAACTCTCTGTCGTACTCGAGGGTTACGGCCATTGCTTACTGCTCATCCGCTAATTAAATTTGATAAAATCAAGAGCAACATGATGGCCACCAACATCGTGATGAGTACGAGTTCTTTCAATCCAGTTCTATGCGAACATATTGCACAGTGATCGTATAGAACGTAAAGTAACATACGTCGAAAGAGGGTCGTTCCTGACAACGAGAGACACACACACATATTCGCCCATACACCCACGCATATATACGTACATACATACGCGTGTACACGCGCTAATACAGATAAAGGTTTTTGTATATACGTATATGTATAGAAACACGCATACATATAAAAATATATACTATACTATGCTACTTTGAAGAAGAAGCAATGAGAGATACGTTACTCTTGGGACGTTCGCGTGACTTTTCGTTTACACGGTAGCACGATCCCCGCTAATAATCTCGGGTGTCTTCTTTCATTTAACCTATTATCTCGAGAAAAAAAAAGAAAAGAAAAGAAAAGCAATTAAAAAAAAAAAAAAAAAAGAAAAGAAAAAGAAAAAAAAATAATATTAATCTCGGAAAACGATTAGCTGGATAAAAAGATGAAATTTGAGATCGATAACGATCATTGATCTATATCTATCTGTCTACGTATTTACGTTTACGTATTTGTGTATATATATATATATATATATATATATATATATATATGTATGTATGTATGTATGTATATACGTAGAGATACGTACAATGTAACGTGAAAACAAATACGACAATATAACTTTCATTCTTTCTATATAAAATCATTAAAGTCTCTCTACGATAGGGGGAGTCATGGATCATTGATGTTCCATGGATCCGAACGAGCCTGCGGGAATCCGTAGCTCGTAAGTTTCTCTCTTTCTTTCTCTTTCTCTTTCTCTATCTCTTTCTCTGCTTTATTCTCCTAACAGCTTCACCCCATATATATATATATGTATGTGTGTATATATATATATATATATACATATAAGTTGATACGTGGTAGTGTCTTCGTCGCGCATCTAACTAGAATGAATCGCCATAATTTTTCAAGGAACCGTGCTGCCTCGGCTAAGTTTCGGGGCCTTCGCAAACGAGCTTGACAAAATACAGAAGGTGGAAATAGATTAGCGCGATCGTTTGTCTCGTCCTTCGTCTTTCCATTAGGTATATATGTGTGTGTGTGTGTGTGTGTGTGTGTGTGTGTGTCTGTATAACGTAGATATTTTTCGTACGATTAAGGGAAATAAAAATCTTTCGAATTGAAGCCTTGGGGAGGATGCGTACGCGAAGTTTTTATTTAATCGCGGTACGCCGAAATTAAATTAGTAATTTTATTCGTATCGTAGCAGAAGTTTTTACTTTCTTTCAGGCTCTCTGGGCCGACGTTTTAAAGAAGGTTGCGTGTTCACTCGTTGGTTGGCTGGTTGGTTCGTTGGTTGGTTGGTTGGTTGGTTGGTTGATTCGTTGGTTGGTTGGTTGGTTGGTTGGTTGGTTGGTAAAGATGTATGTATGTATGTATATATGTATGTACCTCGAAGGCCTCCGAATTCAAATCAACCGGCTAAGAGCACGAGGATAATCTCTATCTCTTTTTCTTTTTTTCTTTTTTTTCAACGATGCCACCTTCGTCCTCGTATTATTAATAAAACGATGTAATGTACGTCACCGATCATTTCCTTCGAGATTCTCTCTTCGTGATTTCTCTTTTTCGTTCGACCTTACAAATATGTAGATATGAGTATAGGTATAAATATCTACTGACGTTCTAGATTCTTTTATTTTATTTTTTTTTTTTTTTTTCAGATATCCTAACATTATATTTTAATTAATTAATACGAAACGTTTATTATACATCGATACAATCGATCTAGGTATAATCGCTAACATATTATTTTCTCTTATTATTTGTCACTTCAATATTTATAACGATAATATCATCGATATTGTAGAAAATAGGAAATATAGGAAAAAAGCTGGATGTTAGGTGTTATCGTAAAAATCTTTTACTTATATAATAATAAGATATTTCAATGATGTTCTAAAGCAATCATTATTATCATCGTCATACTCATCGAATAACTCTTCTTCCAAGATAACTATTAATCTTATCGTACAAAAGTTCTCCTCTATCGCTACCAAGACAATTAATAATAAAGGAGTAAGATTTTTACAACTCACCCCGGTAATTATTATTTACGACGGGATACAAAATATAGCATAATTTTATTAAGCCACTTCTCGATTCGAAGGCACTGGAATGGAACTCCTGACTCGAGTTTTACAGAGTTGATATGCATCGTCCGACACTTCAATGTCTGTTCATTTCATCTTCTATTACTTTCAAAACTATATATATGTGCATATATATATATATATTTTTATTCCGATTTATATACATACATACACACACACATACGGATTATTTGTTTAAACACGCAAAAGAAATTTTTTAGACGAACGTTCTACGATGTCAAGGGTGAGCACATCACGATGATAATTATTTGACATTGGAAATGACCTTGGAGTGCTCATGTGAAAGTCGCGTTTACATTTTTAATTGATACCCTGTATTATTTATTACACATTCTCGTAGCTGACATTAAACCGTTTTCAAAACACTACCTCCTGCACATGTATTTTGCATAAGCCGTTGTTGAGTTACCAATTTGACGTGTCTCCGGTATTAGAGTTACCCGATATAGCTTGCGAGCGGGTAAGTACTTACTTAGTTCGATCGGACTTCATCTTTTTCTAGACGAAAAAAAAAACCGTCGCCAAGTCTATGCAAAATATATAAATGTATTCTTAATAATGGAGTGCATGTAGTAGCACGCTAATACCGGTTCTACGACAATTTCAAAAACAGGAACGAGAAAGTACATAATAGGACAGTACAAGACAAAATCGAACAAAACAGAAAAGGAAAGGCTCGGTTCGGCCCGGGACGGGTTGGGTTTAAGTATTATCCGAGATTTTGTTCGAGATTTTGTCTGAAATTACGTCCAACATCTTCGACAATTTTTGGAAATCTTTGAATTTATTTTCAGATATAAAAATGATTTTATTACGTTTCTCTCTCTTTCTCTCTGCTCCTAAGGAATAGTATAAAATATATTACATTCGTAGGATCTTCATCGTCCTATACTTATCCCGTTATACTTAACATCGAAATAATTCTATGTAGAATTGCCATTGGTTATATTCGTGGTCCCTCGATCGAGGCCAAGGGCTGCGAGGTATCTTCGAATGAAATCAGTCCGTAATTAGGCACCGGCAAAGGCGGAAGCTTGCGACTTACGGGCGATATCGTCGAGAATTCCAAATTTCATTAATTAACGCAACCAGGAACGGGCCCGTTCTTACGTGCACCTTTCTTTTTCACACCGACGTTAGGAAGTACGACGTTACGGGTGTAGTAAAACGTATATAAGTACAATATATATGGTACACACACGTCCACGCATACGTACAAAAACAGAGAACTGTATGTATATATATATATATAGATATAGATATAAAGAGAAAGAGAGAGAGAAGAGACAACGATAAGAAGATATTTTCTAAAAGACGACTATGTCGTTTGTTTACGCCATTAACGATCGAGATCTTTACGATCTTTACCGTTTACTACTTTGCTCGATCGCGGTTTGGTCTGATACATAGCTGTATGTACTTAGGAGATCGAAAACCGTTCGACCGAGATCGTACTATAGACATATAGCCACGGCTAATCTACTTATGGTATCCGATGTCGAATACGTTGCTCGGTGTTCGGTTTCTCCGTAAATAACAAGGCAAGGTGGTTAATTCGCAAATCTCTTCAAAGCGTGAAATCCCCGACGTTGGAAGGTACGATCCTGTGGCCGCGATAGATAAAGAAAGAAAGATAAAGAGATAGACAGTTAAATAGAGATGGATATATAGATAGATAGATAGATAAATAAATAGATAGATAGATAAATAGATAGATAGAGCGATAGAAACGCATCGTTTTACTCGAACTTAATTTATCGAATTATCCTAACGGCCTCGAGAAATATGTTCCTCGAGAAATAGCACTCCTTTCTTTTACAGATGAAAGAAAAAAAGAAAATGCAAAAACAAGAAGAAAAAGAACAACAACAACAATAACAATAACAACAATAAAAGGATGCAACGTTTCGATCATCCTCGTCATCGTCATTATTCCATCATCGAACGTCGGCAGCGACTCTTCGTTTCTTGAATTCCATTTGGACCGCTCATTAGCATCATAATAACGAGCCCCTATGTCTTTGGGCACGTATTTACGACGGCGTCCGGCACAGTTGATGCGTATTGGTGCCGTGTATATATCCGTGCCACTCGGAGACCGAGGTGTAAGGTAACATCGCGTTCCACTATTTCGGACCACCCCTGTTGTGGAAGCCATCTACGTCGCGATCGCGAGATTTCTTGTCGCCATACTTTCTCAACTTGACGAACATCTGCTAAATCGAAGTTTCGTTTCTTTCTTTTTTTTTTCTCTCCTTTTTTTCTTATTCCTTTTTTCTAATCTCCGACTCAATCCTTTTCTCCCTTTTTTTCAACCACTCGCCGTCGAATCGCTACGATTTTTTAAGACGATCGAGAAAGAGAAAGAGATCGAATTTTTTCTCCTTCTTTTTTTCTCCTCTTCTTCTTTTTTCCTCGATATTGACTCGAATCTTTTTCCTTTTTCTTTTTCTTGAGAAAAACGTAGGATATAAAAAAGAGAGAAAGAGAGCGAAGAAGAGAGGGATGGATAGAGAGAGAAAGGGAGAGAGAGAGAGAGAGAAAGAACATAACCTCGGTAATTTCACATAAGACAGAGCGGCGCACGCGCCACCAAGCGGAAGTGCTTAAATCCATCATGGCGTCCACCGGAAACCGCCTGAGTCACTCGCGTAATCGTACCTCCTCCCGATGTATCGATTTTCTTGGACGTTTCTCCAAGCCAGGCCGGCCCAACTTTTGCTTATCTTAACCGTTTCAGGCACATTAATTAGCTCAAGAAAGAAAGACCCACTGGGAATATATCTACGAGAAGGAACGAGGAATTTCCAGAAAGTCGCTGAAAGAATGTCCGCTTAAGTCTCCTCGTCTACTAGTTCGAAGAGTCTTACGAGTCGGACGGATTCGAATATGCACGCTACAATATAAAAAATGTTAAACCGCGACGAATTCTCGCGAGGAATTAGAGGGAATTCTATCGTAATAGTCACGATACTATTACCGAGAAAACATGATATATTTACATAAATTCTCAAGGGAAATTCGTAGCTCGTATTCCGAAGAAATTTCAAATGAATATTTTTCACTCTTAGTATTAGATCGATGTATGGATAGAAAAGAAAAAAAGAAAGTAATAAATAAATAACTTGTATTCTATAATATCTCGATATCTCGATAGACGTAAGATGTAACAGACAGTAACAAAAGAAAGAATTATCTTATAGATATAAAATGAATGTCATGTATCTATACGACATTGTTGTAATCTAGACGATAATGATTTTTTGATCTTACGATGATCGATGTATGACCAAAAAAAGAAATGAAAAGAAAAATAATTGCATACTATAATTTCTCCAATTCGTAGATAAATTTATAATGTAATATTTACACATTTAGACAATGAAAAAGAGGAGAATCATTCTATACGTTCTATGTTCAAGATACGTGTACGTTGTAATATGTTTGTCCTAGATGATAATGATTTTCATTCTTAATTCTAATCTAGCGAAATTGTCCACGCTCTTACAAGCGAAAATACATAGTTGAAATGTCGCATACCGTCTAACTAACAAAGATCCTTTCGTATAGAGGTCTAACTTTAATTGCTCATTTAACAGTCGAGGAATTTATCGAGCTCTTATCGTCGCTTTTTCCTGGAATCTCGATTATCTCGGTTTCATTCCGAGTGGGATGGTATCGTTGAAGATTTTCAACTAATACCATCGCGAATCGTAAAGTTGCATGCCTGGCAAATGCGTTTATATAGATTACAGATTTATGGTGGATAGTTGAACGAATAGTTTCTCGGCGTTATACAGGCACACGTTAGAACGTTAAAATCCTTCTCTACCATGTGATACCTGAGACAGGAGTAACATAAGTAAAGGATTCGTGAAATCGAAAGTTTCAAGTACTTAATCATAGAGAAAAATAAAACGAAAATAAATGATAATATTAGTAACAATAATAATACAAAAAGAAATTAAAAAAAAAAAAAAACGACCAAGAATATCGATCACTATAATTTTCCATCTAGTATATAACGTGTGAAAGTATATACTTTTATCTGTATAGATATATTCCATGGGTATTTATAGACGCTATAGGTACGTGTATATACATATATATATACATATATACATATATACCTAGGTGTCTATAGCTAAAGAATAAACGACAATAAAGGGAAAGTGAAAAACTTAGAGAATTAGCCGATTAACGATTTAAAAAGGTGTATCGTTTTACATGAGACCGGTTTAAACGATCTCGGTAGTTAGGTCGAATCCTAGATAGATTCACTAGGCATCGAAGGGAGGAAGGAGAGTGCAACGGACACGCTACTAGGTTTATTGCCGATGTACATACATAGAAGGAAGAAGGTACCACGGTAGTGGTTTGAGGCCACCGGAGAGATCGATAAAGTCTGCCACCAAGAAAGTTCAGCCCAGTCCTCTTGCTTGCGAGGTTAACTTCGCCAGTCAATTGTTTCTCTAATCATAAACTACTCAAACTGGCTTTGATGTTGGAGGATCGATATGGTTTGACATGTTAACGGATAAACATATAACTTCGACTGACCATGGATAATCAATGATGGTCGATATTTCAAAAGAAAAAAAAATTCTTTATACAAATATTTTTCTTTCGTATCGTCGAAGAAAAGTTAAAAAGACAACGAAGATGAAAAAGAAAAAATAATAATCGAAAAATAATCGACACTACACGATACGAATTTTTTAAGCGAATGGAAACTTCTTCTTTTTCTTTTTTTTACTATTGTTCTGTTTTTCTGTTCCTCTTTTTTTTCTTTTTCTTTTTTTTTTCTCTTTGATTATACGATCGATCAGAGACTTAGAACAGTGTGAAAGGAACGAACGAAATCGTATGTTGAAATAGAGCATACACGCGGCGGTGCCACGTGTCACCGGCGTCTCGAAAAGGGTGATTCACGGAGAAATATAGTCTTAATGACAGCGGTCGAATCCATTTTTGACTGTGTTCTATCTTTCAGTAGTCTCGTATTCGGTGTATTAATGGTGAGATCGTATAAATCTTATAGTTAGATCGACGGAAGATATTTATCGTGGATATGGCTCTACGGCTTACGAGAGATCAATCGATTCGATATATATATATATATATATATATATATATATATATATATAGTTTGCCCTCTGTAACCCTTTAGTAAACCAGGCTAAACGTTTCTACCATCGCAAAATTAGATAATAGGAGAAACCGATAGCTAATAAATATCGTAAGGGATAAAAGAAAATCTCTTTCATCTAATTTGACAACACCTTTAAATCTCATCAAATTACAATTCTCTATTATTTATTTCACCAAATAAATCATATCATAGGGGACGTCGGTTAAACGTTATAAATAATAGTTAAGACATAGAAATTAATGGGATAACATATTTTCTTCTCTCATATCTATGTACCTATGTATATGATCGATCGATCATTCAACAAGATAGATCCAAGTATCGCCATATATCTCTAGCAAAGCCATAATAATTAATGATCCGATCGTGTTAGCACTTGTGTCCCGTTTACAACAGCGTTAATTTTCGTACGTTTCGAGGAGAAAGAAAGAAAAAAAGAAAGAAAGAAAGAAAGAAAGAAAAGAAAGAAAGAAAGAATGGAAAAAAAAGAAAGAATGACAAAAAAAAAAAGAAAAAAAAAGAAAGAGAAGGTGAGTCGTCTCAGCAACGTCATTAGAAATTCGCAACATGTGTTTCAATGTAACGACAGCACATAGTCGAGAAAGAGAGAGAGAGAGAGAGAAAGAAAAAGAGAGAGAGAGAGAGAGAGAGAGAGAGGGAAAGAGAAAAAGAGAGAGAGAGAGAGAGAGAGAGAGAGAGAGAAAGGATCTGGCATGCATCGGCTCACGGTGGCCACTCGAAGCACTCATGCAATATGAATGACTCCCGGCACACTCTGTAATTACCAGCGCATTTCATTAGGCGCATTAAATGATTTCGTGGCATGAATACATTTCTGCTAATGTTGATTGGCGTGCCGTCACCAGTGATGCACCGCACCGCCATCGAATTTGCTCGGTTTATTCGCGATGTAACGCTCTGCCACTAATGTAATCGTTTACGTTTTGCAAATATTTTCTGTTTTTTTTTTCTTTTTCTTTTTTTTTTGTTTCTTTATTTTTGTTATTGCAGTTGTTGTTGTTGTTGTTGTTGTTTTTCTTTTTTACATACGTTCCTTCGAAAGAAAGCAATGATCGACGAAAAAAGTAAAAAAAGGATTGACCATGTATATGTATATATATATGTATATACATATACAAAAGATCTCGTCCTTTTAATAAAGATAATTGCTTTGTTTATCCTCCCCAATCAGAGCAATGTGATTAGCATACGAAGAAAGCACGTGTTCCTTTCGAACTGTCCCCTCAGTCCTTTTCTTTTTTTCTTTTTTACTCACACACGTATCAACCTTCGGTAGTTTGTTCCCTCGCCATTCGTCTCTGCTCGGCTCAACCCGATTCAACCCGATTCAACTCGACTCGAGTCGAGTCGAGTCGACTCGACTCGAATCAGGTCGTCTACTTACTCTCGTTTTCTTTTTCAGTGACGTCAATGAGAAAAAAAAGGGACACGAAGGAAAGTATCATAAGAAGGAAGATAAAAGTCACGAATGTTTTTTTTTTTTTTTTTTTTTTTTTTTTTTTTTTTTTTTTCTTTATCTTAACGCGTTTGTCTTCGATAAAAAAAAAGAAGAGAGGAAAGAAAAAGAGAAAGAAGAAAGAAAGAAAGAAAAAGAAAAAAAGAAAAACATTTTACAGAAATAGGTGTACGTTTCGTTTATTGGATCATAATGAACGCGTTGTTTTCGTGATATCATCGGGAAAAAATTTTTTGCTTACATATGCATGTATTAAATTAACGACGTTAGGAATTGATTTTATAAGAAAATGAAGGAGGTGAAAACAAGAAAGTGACAAGGTCATATGTCCTTGTTTCAATTAATAACATTTTAAGGTAATTAAAAACATTTTACGTATCCATATTCTAGCACGTGCCGTACGTTGTTACTTCCTCGTGGCGCCAGACCACAATGATTTCTTCCACTTTCGGTCTTAGCAGCCATCCTCGCGGCCCGTCAACTAGTCGTTTCTTCCGCGATCGCCCAGCTATAGCAATTAACATTCTAATGCCGTGACGCCTTTCGCGTGCGTCCTTAAGGCGTCGCAATAGCTCCTGGCCGTCGCTTTGGAATCTCATGACTCTAACAATAAGTACGTACGTATATACGTATATACGTGCATACATACGTAAGTACATAGGTAGAGATACCACCTACATATAGGTGTAACAAAAGAAACGGAGTAGCTGCTGATATAAACGAGGTTGCTAATCACGTATAACTGGTAACTTGAAATCAAAATCGTTTTGAGTGACTCATCTAAATATCTCCTGGTCGATTACCTAAATAGACATTATGAAGAAACGAAAGAGTGTGTATATATATATATATGTATATATATATACGTATATATATATATAATAAAAGTATCGTTACGATGATCGTCAATAATAGGTAAGATAGCAGCTGTTGATCCTTTTTCATAATACAACCACAAGGTTTGTATTATATTATATCATTGAGCATTGACATCGGTCGGAACACCAGGTGATATCAAGGATCGTATAAGAGAAAATTTAATGCACGTTCTAACCAACTAACTCCTCCTACCCTCCCCCTAAAAATATATTAACCAACCGGACGACTCTTCGTGAGGAGTTGGGAACGATAGCCATGAGGCACTAACCGTCCGTCGATTCGAGCTTACCCGTCTGTCTGTCCGTCTGTCCATTCCATCCGTCTGTCCGTTCTCGTCCGAGCGTCCGTTCATCCATTACCTTCGTCATTAGGTCCTCGAGGGAAGAGAAGAGAAGAGAAGAGAAGAGAAGAGAAGAGAAGAGAAGAGAAGAGAAGAGAAGAGAAGAGAAGAGAAGAGAAAAGAAGAGAAAAGAAGAGGATAGGCTCTCGGAAAGTTTTCTTCGTGGCGCCGAGGAAACGAGCGGATGTTGTTCCGTCCTAGTCCTTCGAAAGCGACGACGAAGATAAAAAGAGAAAGAAAAAGAGAAAGAGAAAGAGAGAGAGAGAGAATGAGTGAACTTTACAGAGAGAAGAAACCCTTTATTAAAGGTTGCACCTCTTGAGTGAAACGAAGAAAGAGAAGAACAAGAGAGAAAGAGAAAGAGAGAAAGAGAAAGAGAGAAAGAGAAAGAGAAGCATTGGTGTAAAGCTTGGAGTGAGGAATCAAGATGAAGAGAAATGCGAAAGAGAGCGAAGGCCCTCGATCTGCCAAATGAAAGAGAGGCCGAGGCATCCTCGCTGAGATTACGTGATTCGTAGCGCCGATTCGCCATCAGTGTCAGTTTAATGAAGGCCTCTAGGTAAAAGCGAGAGGCTCGCCCAGCGGGACGCGTCGGACTCGACTTCGCTCTTTCGTAGGTAGTTATACCTATATAGTAACAGTGCGCGATCCTTCGGGAATCGAGCTCGCAAAATCAGCGTGAAACGACCTGTAGCGGAGTCGAACGATCGACACGATCTTACCTGCAGTTATTTCGAATGATCGTATCCCATCGAAACGACTACTAAAAGATCGAGGGAAAGAAAGAGAAAGAGAGAAGAGAGAAATGAAATAGGAACAACAAAAGAGAATTCTTTTCTCTTCTAAACAGAATCCTATCTCGCTTTTTCTTTCACCTTTCAATGGATTTTCCACGGGATATGGCGGCGTGTGTCTCGAGTACGAGTAGAGACGATTTCGGCACGCTAGAGTGGAAAATAGGCGCCACGTGGGGTAACACACGCGGAGTGTTCGCAGCTGTGCCCTTTCAAATATAAAGGAGAGAACATAATTTCTCTCCCTTGCCACCCTATCTCTCTCTCTCTCTCTCTCTCTCTCTCTCTCTATCTTTCTCTCTGTCTCTCTCTTTCGCTCACTCACTCTCTTCTTCACTCTCACTCTCTCCCACCCCCGTCTTCCTCTAGCAAGTACCGGAGATACTGTGAGATACGCCAGGTGCGCGTTACGAGGGCGGTGCTGGTGGCAAGCTACGCGCGATAGATTTACAGCAAATCATTTTACACGCCTATTCGTCGGATCCTACGCGTGAAATATTGTCGACATTAACTCGATGCCGATGCCGATGCCGAAAAGGAGCCACCGCGTTCTCTTTATTCGACTGGGGGAACTACTATCTTCTTAAAGATATTTATATACACCTTGGCTTTCTCGTTAACGGTTAACGGTGGACGCCATCGCGAGTCGACATGTTTCTGATACCGATATATATATATATATACACACACACACACAAGTATATATATGATATCTACATATATATATATATATATATCTTTTGGTAAACGAGAGCAAGAAGGGTTATACCTTTACGTGAGGTACGCGTCGCGTCGGTAGCGATTTTAAAAAGAGAAAGAAAAGAAAAAAAGAGAGAGAGAGAGAGAGAGAGAGAGAGAGAGAGAGAGAGAGAGAGAGAGAGAGAGAGTAGAAAAAGAAGGTCGTCGTGGCCGTGCGATGAAGGAGCCCAAAAGGGCCAAACGGGTCTCGCTTGGTTTTTCGGGGAGCGGCTCGTGGTCGGAGCATGAAAGGTGAGCCGCCGAAGGCGGCTGCCGAGTTACGCTCGACGGTCGGTCAAAATCTTCTTCGAGTACCTGTCCGTTCCTCCAATATGCGAGAGAAGAGCGATCCGGCACAGTTATACATATACTTATGCATGAGCCACACTGCTGCCTCCTTGGCTATACCTACTCGCTCGCTCGCTCACTCGCTTGCTTGCTTGCTTGCTTGCTTGCTTCCTTGCTTGCTTGCTGTTGGCCCAGCAAGGAACGAGAAGACGAAGACGACGACGACGGCAGCACTTTGCTCTTGCTTTTCTCTCTCTCTCTCTCTCTCTTTCTTTCTTTCTTTCTTTCTTTCTTTCTTTCTTTTTTTCTTTCTCTTTTTTTTCTTTCTTTCTCTCTCTTTCTCTCTCTCTCTGGTCGCCGACCGACACTCGAGACACACGTTCTTTTATTTCGCCTCCTCTCACTCGAAGAAGCAGATTTTCTGGAATTCGTCTGGTTGAGTCTGGGTTGCCTCTGCAAAGGGCCGACTTTACCATCCTCCTCTTCTTCTTCCTCTTCTTCTTCGTCTTCTTCTTCGTCTTCTTCTCCTTCTGCATCCTACAAAACCCTCTTCTCGCGACCTTCTTCCCTTCCTTCTTTCTTTCTTTCTTTCTCTCTTTCTTTCGTTTTTTCGTTTTTTCTTTCTTTGCTTATTTCTCTCTTCCTCTCTCTCTCTCTCTCTTTTCGCTGACTTTGCTTCACTCGTATCCCACTTCGTGGGAAAGCAACACGTCGATCGACGTCGAAACGGATCGATCGATCCCATCGCGAATCGTCCATCCGTAAGATCCGACGTCTGCTTTCGTATAGAATAATCTAGTTTGATTTTTTTCGAGAACATAGTCACGTTCGGATGTATTAAGAAAAATAATATCTTCTCGTTTTATCATTGATTATTCTTATAGTTCGAAAGAATAACATTTTTTTTTAATTTCTGGTATTCACATTATTCCATATATTTTATATATATATATATAATATTTATAATATTGCGATAAGTTTCTACATACGTAATATGCAAACACGTACATTAGATGAATGGACAGGTACGATAGATCCCCATACCTATTAGATTTCATTGTCAATCTATAAAAAAAGAAACCACGAGTAGATTACCCACACAGTCGAAGCCTATGCGTTTGTCTCACCTCACCTCACCTCACCTCACGAGAATGCGTAGACCATGATTCGTGGCCTTATTTCATTTCGAGACATTCGTCTCGTGCTTTTTATCCGTACGAGGAAGAGAGTATCTAACGAACGAAGAGAACGGAGATGATACGCGAGGAAAGGAGATGAAACGCTCGGTTGGTAGTCTTACATGGAATATCGCAGTGGATGCGGTTGCGTTTTCCGCGTATCAACGATCATCATAATTCAAGTTGATATCTGGTAATTTGCTAGGACGCCAGGTACCGCGAGCTCGTAATCGATGCGATACGTTTTCTCCTTTATGTACTTCGTAATAGTAAAGTAAGAAGGTAAATCCTAAATGGATTTTAACATTGAGTATCCAACAACAAGTCCGTTTCGTTTTATATTCCAAAAATGAAAATGAAAACGATGAAAATGAAAACGATTAGACGGGGTTGACAATTTTTCGACCGTTGGCTATCTACATATATTTAGACACGACCTTGCGTTTTCGAAGCCCCGTGAATAGCAGAGAAAGCAAAGGTGAATATAAAAGGGAGAGCCAGGTGGTATGGCGATGATGAGATGATGTGATCGCGCCATATGCTGCTCCCTCTAGGGGGCTTACCGTGTACGCGCCTACTAATTAATTCCCAGGCCTTTGTTCTAGCAGGCACTACCGCTGGAATTACTCCCTGTTTCTCTTTCTATCTCTATCTATCTCTCTCTCTTTATCTCTTTCTCTCTCGTTTTTCTCTACATACGCTTTTATATGGCACCGAAAGTGCCCGAAGCGCGGAAAAACTTTTTTGAGAGAGAGAGAGAGAGAGAGAGAGAGAGAGAGAGAGAGAGAGAGGAAGAAACGGAAATGAAAACGTTGCTAAAACTCTATCTCTACCGTGACGTTTGATCGAAAACTTTGAGGAATTTTCAATATCAAATAACTATGAGAGATCATCGTCGCAACGATGATGATTTCTTTCGTTGAATACTTTTGTTTAATCATCGTCGATACTTCTTATTACCTTGCGTATTGTCATCGTTCCGAAACGAATACGAGAATGGAAAGTTACGACGTTACCAATAAGATTTATCATGATCTCTGACGATACGTTTGTTTTCTCGTTAAAAACGTCTTATTAACGATTAAACCGGCAAAGTCGTTATAATGGCAGGTAATAGGTATATCTAATGGATACGCATAAACGACGTTAGTATGAGAACATAAATACGTCGGAGTTCGACATGGAGTCAATGAAAAAAGGGGGTTGCTCGCAAGTAACCGCAAGGGTAGGTAACTCTCTCAATGCCGGAGCTACGAAGGAGCGAGCTGTAGTGCCAGCTCGTGTAACTGACACCAGTCATTCGCTTTCCCCGTTTCACCACCATGTTGTGCCACTTGTACCCCCTACCATTCGCTGCTCTCCCTCTTTATACTCCCCGCCACGGCAACCCTCCTTTTCTTCCTCTTGCCGTCACCCCGTCGACGTTCCTCGAAAGCGATATGTTTGCGTTTCCTACTCTCCGAGCTTTATTACGATTGGTAACCGATCGCGGTAATTCAACGAAATAAACGAATGAAAGAGGGACGACCGATAGCCACCGTAAGAGAATGATCTCACGATCCTATAGTTTCCTTCTTTTCCAACTTTATTTTTCATATTTATCCCGTTTAAAAAGTTTCACATTTTTCTCACCACGGTTCTATTACTCCTGTTCTGTCCGTTTTCTTCAATCTCTTAAAAATGTACTTTTCATTCGCTTCTTTTCCAAATTCCTGTCTCTTCCATTTTCTAATCCTTTCTCTTTTCCTTCCTCTTCTTCTTCTTCTTCTTCTTCTTCTCCTTGTTTTTGTCCACCTTCTAAGGTGGAAGGACAAGGACAAAAACAGACTCGTGCAACTCGAAGAACGATCTATTTTTCATGGTGAGACGCCAGAGAGCAGGCATTTAATCGCTCATCAGGGATCGTCCGTTTATCTAAAGGTGAGAAAAGAGAGATAGAGAGAAAGAGAGAGAGAGAGAAAAGAGACAGAGTTTCCTTTGTGAAGTCTGACGGATCCGCTGACTAATAACGCCATCGATCAACCGGTGACTTCACACGGAGCATTTTACGATACGCGTACTTTGAATTAGTTCCACGATCAGAGGTTAACCTCGTACTTTTATTTCTTCTTCCTGTGCTTGTCTACATGGGGCCGGTTCTGTTCTTCCTCGCCAATAAAGAAAGGACACCGATTTGCGTTTTAACAGATATTTCACATATGTATATATGTGTGTATATATATATATATATATATATATATATATATATATATCACGTTTTATATAAAGTAGTAGTAGATAGAGTTTGTTTGAAGAAAGAATTATACGAAGAAAGGAAGACGTTCTTGACGAAGGCCAATAAAGGACTACTCTTTACGACGATACTCGATCCTCTCGATCCTTCTTTAATATTACAATCTTTTATCCAGACAGATCTATCCTATACCTATTTACGTCTTGTCAATTCCATGCGGATTTCTTATTGACAATAAACGAAATTTTAATTCTCAGCTTGTATTATAGTTTCAATTCCATTCAACTTGACAAGTATGAGATATATGGGAACGTAAAGGAAAAGATAGGAAGGATTTTTTCTTCCTCCCACGAGAGAAAGAGAAAAAAAAAGAAACAGAAAGAGAGAGAGAAAGAGAGAGAAAGATTTGGACGTAGGCGTAGTCCAGTCTGCATCTATCATACGTCAAGGTACGTGTCCCTGGCGTGAACTCGGTTCACTCGTCGATGAATGCTCGGGGTGAGGCTAAACGAGCGAGCACATGCAAAGGTGTCTTGTTCAGTAGGTCAGGAGTGCCAAGAAACCTTCCGGGTTTCCAGCTGATCGTAGCATGGCATAGCGTGGCCTGGCGTGGCGTGGCATCGCATGGACGTGGCGTGTTGGCGTGATGCGTGCGTTACCTACCCGCAAGCAAGCAAGCAAGCAAGCAAGAAAGCAAGCAAGCAAGCAAGCAAGCAAGCAAGCAAGCAAGCAAGCAAGCAAGCAAGCAAGCAAGCAAGGAAGCAAGGAAGCAAGGAAGCAAGCAAGCAAGCTAGTCTCTGCTCGGGGAGTTGCTTCGCTATGATCTTCTCACAGGCCATGGACTTTAAATGAGAATACCATAGCCTTAGGTTAGCTCGTACTCGACGATGTGTCGTGCGTAGATCGATCAGCTTAGGCTACGATAGGCTAACGATAATTAGATGATATCGAAATTCTTTATCTAACTTTAAACAGAACGACTTTGCACTTCCTGAGAGTTATCCCTTCGATTTTGCTCTTGAATTTATTGTCAGTTTGCGAATGAATCGAGTTACGCCTACGTTCTCTTTCTCTTTTTCTCTCTTTATCTCTCTGTCTGTCTGTCTGTCTGTCTGTCTGTCTTTCTCTTTCTCTCTCTCTCTTTCGGTTTTAGCGATACGATCATCGACGTAATCGTGCCACGCTTATAATTACCCAAGGGAGAGGTGCGTATCTCTCGATTCAGGTGACGGTTCTCCGTGTGCCCGCCAAACTCGGCTAACTTGAAATCGGTAATGATCTCCTGTCTCGCTACGAGATTGACTCGAAATAGATTGCCTTGCCCGTAGTTCCACGGCGTAATCTGGCCTTCCCGATAATATCGAGACTCAAACTCGACTATCGTGACAATTAACCCATCGTGCGACTTGATTTATGTGCGAGACTAACTTACGTATACCGCTACCTAACTATGTTGATTTCCAAATATATTGAAATTCTTTTGGATTTTGTTTGACCCGGTTTTATATCTAGGATTATTATTATTATTATTATTATTATTATTATTATTATTATTATTATTATTATTATTATTATTATTATTATTATTATTATTATTATTAGTATTATCATTATCATCATCACCATTATTATTACTATTATTACTATTATTATTATTATTATTATTATTATTATGATAAGACAATGTATACGTACTGGAATTCTCGAATATTTCTTTATTTTTTTTCGAAAGCGAATAAAAAATCGTTCGTGTAAATGTTGCCCGATAATATTTTTTCTACGGCATTTAACAGCTTTCTATATTTAAAATTGTGAAAGTTATTTGAATGACCCTCGTATTTCTTATGGGTCTCGTGCTAAATTCGCATAGAAAAGCAACGTAATAATTTTCTTTTTCCGGATCTCTTTAGAAATCGTCGTTCACCGAGAGGTTACAGAGATCGTTGTAACGGCTACATACGTACCTAGGTAGAACACGTAAATCTGCGTGATCCATCGCGGACCATGTAACGCTCCATGTAACGCGCCGAACGCTATGAAGCGAGTGCTGATTACCATGCTCGTTAATTCTCGGCTAATATACCAGGGTTTAAGCTGGTATGTATACTATATACCTTGTGAGGAATTAGAAGGTCGTCGGAGACAGTATGTTACGACGATACCATCTCGAGCATATTTATATCACGATGATACTGTCTTAAGTTACAGCCGGAGTTACAGCAGCTGCAGATTGCACGTACCTATATCGTTCGCTTCGACTCACCCTCACTTCATCTCCTCCTCTTCCACCTCCTCCTCCTCCTCCTCCTCCTCCTCATCCTCCTACTCCATCTCCACCTCCTCCTGGTCTTCGATTTTCGCAAACCTTGAAACGATACTTTCTTTCGATCTATCTTATCGCGAATAGACAAATAGATACTTATATAATGTACGTATATCTCGATTGATCGATCGAAGGGTCAACGTCGTTCCATCTTTTTTTTTTTTTCCGACGAAAATTATGAACCCGTAAGATATTCGAAAAAAAAGAGAACAAGTGAAAGGAGGATAGAGAAAGATAGAAGAAAAAGAACGTAAAGAGAAGAGGGAGAGAAAAAAATAAGGAGAAGCCGAGGATGAAGAAGACGAAGACGAAGAAGAAGAAGAAGAAGAAGAAGAAGAAGAAGAAGAAGAAGAAGATGATATTTCGAGTGTCGTTTGGTCGTGAGATTTTTATTAGCGTCAGCGGAGAGGGGTTCACGCGTGAATCTACGGAGAGCGTGGAATTTAATACCCCGAGAGAAACACAAGGAGGCGAAATATTTTTCCAGACGACGAAGCTTACCTCCGGGCGCCGATTCGCGCGTTCGTGGAAATTTCACGCCGAAAGGCGTAACGTAATTCATTTCGAACAACAACCATAATCGCCGTGCCGATAATAATGAGTCGTTATTACAGTCTAATTCGCATCTTCGTTGAGATACATGGATACGCTTCGGATACTTAACCATTGGAAAGAGAGATAGGGAGAGAGACAGAGAGAGAAAGAGAGAGAGAGAGAGAGAGAGAGAGAGAGACGAATAAAACCTAATTTATATTCATGTATACGCGTATAAATAAGCAATTTATGCACACGGATTATTTTGCCACTGGTTGGCGTCTGTTAGAAAACTCATCGGCCTGATTTTTATTATATTTTCTCAGGTATATCACGCTCCTCAAAATTAATTCGTCTTTGACTCTTAAGGAAAAAAATATCTTTCGAACGCGTACTCGTGTCTATTTTCTTGAAAATTGTAAAGAGGAGAAAAAGAAAAAAGAAAAAAGAGAGGGAAGTGAAGAAGAAAGAAACAGAGAGAGAGAGAGAGGAAAAAGAGAAAGAGAGAGTTTCGAAATCGCCCAAGAGGGCTGACTGATTGACTAACTGACTGACTGCTTGGCTATCCGTCAGAATATTTTTTTTTTTTCTTTCTTTCTTTCTTTTCCTTTACACGTCACGAAGTTTCCACTAGGATGTCAACGGATGTCGCGTGTCCCGGCCATTCGAATTCTAGTTTTAAAAAAGAAGTCGAGTCTTGCGGCTTTGTAGATCGCGCACGCGCGGATGTACGGGTGCCGCACCCAGCCGAAGAACCGTAGGTAATTGCATGTAGAGCGCTGAAATAAAAACAACAAAGCCACCCGCTCGAAAAGAGAGAGAGAGAGAGAGAGAGAGAGAGAGAGATAGAGAGAGAAAAGATAGAGAAATACAGAGAAATAGAGAAAGAGAGAGAGAAAGAGAGAGAGAGAGAGACAGAAACGTTCTACCATATTATACCTTCTTGTAGTTACGTAGCTTGAGGTGCGTGAGAAGAAAAAATTTACTCGCTCTCTGGGCTCTGCCTCTCTAACTATGTTCCACCTTAGATTTTCATATAAAAATATTCAGAGCTCCTCGTGGTCGGTGAGCGTATGCTCGAGAAGATCGCTATCCGTCTTGGTGTTGTTAACTATTGATTCGTACCACATTAACGAATAACCGCTACGTTTTACATATATATATTTACATATATATATATTATATATATTATACATAAATATATATATTATTATATATTATTATATATACATATATTATATATATATATATAATATATGTATCTAGAATGTAAAATCTATCTAAGTTCTTTATCTACCGGATTCGTGCTATGGTGGAAAGAAAAAGATATATATAAAAAAAAAAATAAAGAAATCATAGAATCCAGGAAACGTAAGTAATTGTACTCATAGTCGATTTCATGGAAATGAAATGATCATTTGCAAGAACACTCGGGTATAAAAAAATCAAGCGAATGAAGCCTTCTGTAAAACTCGTTTAACAGTAATTGAATATTTATAAATTGTAATATATATTCTTTTTTTCTTTTCCATACGCGTGCCCGTAAAAATCGGGACTTGTGTGTGCGCGGACTCGTTGAATAAATTCTGAATTAAAGCTTATTAAGAATCCGTGGAAAATTTTTTTTCCGTGTATAGAAATAAATAGAAATATGAATAAAATTATGCATAGATATGTGCATGCATATATATATATATATATATATATATATATATATATATATATATATAAAGAATTATTCAATTTCTTTTTTGTCTCTTTTTTCCTATATAAAACTAACACTACAATTTATAATTTAAATATTAATTAATCTTTTCGGAGACGAAACAGATACGATAGATCGCATACAACCGTACAATGAAATATCGTAAATAGATCAATTATACGGTAGCTATAAATGTATTTCTTACCACAAATTCGTAAACTCAAACAGATCGTATTTTTTTACGATCGTTCATTGATGACGAGGTAGGAGTATAGGAGGGAAGAAAGGAGTATGGCAGAGTAGCACAAAATAGGGATAAAAGGGGTAGGGGGTTATTCTTAATTAAAATGATTGCCGACATTACGGCTAAACTCTTGCAATTATGATTCCCTTTCTCCCATAAAAGTGCTGCTTGATGTCCGTTGGTGTTCGTCATATTTTCAGCTAATAACAGCCTTACGCCCTTGCGCCATTCTTATCGGAGTTCATCATCGTGCAATTCTAAGACGAAGGGCCTTTGGTACAAGAGGTAGGTAAGTACTTACATATAACGAGCATCGAGTGATCATTTTTACTTGTACCTTTTTTATTTTTTCCTTTTTTTGTCTTTGAATCAAATTTTAATCTCTTCGTTGAATTTGGAATCTAAAGGTATAGGCTTTGTTCGGATCAATCATTTTATTAGACGATAAGAAATTATTCGATCTTCGAGTTCATTAATAATTTGTATTCCATGTAGTTATCTTAGCTCGATCTTTTGATACCGATCATAGTCGTAAGCTATAAATTCTCCTTATAGATCTTTGAAATATCTGGATCGTATAAATCAACGAAGAAAAGAATGGTCGATTTATCTAAATGAATTCATGCGAATTAGCTGTCATAAATAATAGAAATAAAACACTGTGTAACTTATAAGTTAGATTGTAAATCATACTTATATACATACATACATACATACATACATACATACATACATATATATATATATATATATATATATATATATATAAAGAAAGTATATATTTTGATAAAAGTATTGATAATGATGACCTGACTGTCTCTTTCACTGCCATAAACGTAATAAATCTCTTGCAAATTAATTTCGTTTCGATTTTCTAAATCAAAGATAACTATTGCAAATTTAAGCAGGTGTAAATAAAGAATAATCGCAAAACAAGTTGTTACGTCGTTTTAACATACCAATCGATTATCTTTTCTCACTCGATGATTTTATCCGATTACATTTCCAAGACAATTCGGCTCGTACGTAAGTGTAAATACATAAATACATTTCAATGTGTTCAAAGTCTTGTTGTAAAACCTTTCTCACATGATACCCTTCCACCAAACGTAATAAATATGTATATAAGTACTCGCATATTTACACGTATTCGCGTACATGTACTTATATGTATATATATGCAAGAAGTACGGCATAGCCAATCTCCGATCTTTCGTTTGCGTTGCTTTATAAATGCCGCCGTATATGTAGAAAGAAGTGCTACAAAAGATATCCAATCGGAACGAAGAAGAAGAAGCAGCTGGCGAACTTCCTAAATCCTTTACCTTCTTTTTTTTATCTTCTTCTACTTTTTCTTTTTCTTCTTTCTCTTCTTTTAAGTCTCTCGTATGCGTTGATGCGCGTAAAATCAACGAGAAGACTTTGTAACAAATTCGTTCAAAGAAAAATAAGAAAAAAAAAAGAAAGATATACTCATTCATCTCCTTCAATTTTCATATTTTATCTCATAGAAAGAGAGAGATAGAAAAAACAAAACAAAAAAAAATACGAAAAACTATGATCGTTCGTCTATTATAAATGAATAATGACATATATCTGTATAACTTTTCGTGATAAATAAATTCGCGAGGAGTGTGTCACCTTGTCGATTCCATATAAGTCGATATTCGGGGCCGCTCTAATTGCCGCGCATTTTTAATAATGACATTAATGAGCTCGATGGTTATCGCGTGTCCGGTATCCGGTAGCGCAGCTTGTGTGTGGTGTCGAACCGATTAAAGCCAAATCGGATCTGCGATGTTAACGGTAAAGGAGAGCTGTCCCTTTTCTCGTGATATCGATCGTCTCGAATATCGTCATGTTCGTTTTCTATCTCTCTCTCTCTCTTTCTCTCTATCTATCTTTCTTTCACATATACTCACGCATATGTACATACACGTTAATACTTAAACAAGCTACTATAAGGTATAAACTTTTCAGTAGTACGTGAACATACCTCGAATTTCTTCTTCTTTCTCTTCTTTAACAGAAAAATTTCAAGAAGGGATATGTCTGCTATCTATCACTCTTTCTCTCTCTCTCTCTCTCTCTCTCTCTCTCTCTCTCTCTCTCTCTCTCTCTCTCTCTCTCTTCGTTGAACGAACTCGTCATTTTATTGGAAGAAGAACTTGCCGCGACATTTCCGCGCTAACCGGCTATCGAACTCGGCAGCTGCCCTAACGTATATACCTTTTCGGTATCCGAAAGGAAACTCCGTGACTGCCACGTCAAATGAGATAAAAGAACGTGCGATTTGCGACGATGTTTCTTCCTTCTTTCTGTGTATCTACTTGCTAACCTATCTCTCTCTCTCTCACTCTCTCTCTCTGTCTTTCTCATACATTCTTTTTCTTATTTCTTTTACCATGACACACCGGACGTACTTACATACATTTCAAAACACTTTAAAAGGAACAACCGGAAATCGAAGCACTTCGATAAAAACGTCATTGTAATAAAATAGTAACGTTCTCTCTCTCTCTCTCTCTCTCTCTCTCTCTCTCTCTCTCTCTTTTTGTCTCTTCGAACAAGTTTTTAGTACAATGAAATTCCAATCTTCAACTTAACTGAACGATCTCGGTTACGTCGATGTTTAGAAGAGAAAGAAAGAAACAGAAAGAGAGAAAGAAATAAATAGAGCGAGAAGAAAAAGAAAAAGAGAAGAGAACCAATAGTAGTATCCTTCGGGTCGACCAAATTTGCATTTCAAGATATCTTCTTCACGTGCCAAAAAAAGACCAAGAGAGAGAGAATGAGAGAGAGAGAGAGAGAGAGAGAGAAAGACACACACACACGTATATACACTTCTAGATAAAAGAAAAAATATAAAAAAGAAAGAAAGAAAGAAAGAAAGAAAGAAAGATAATCGGTGCACGAGTTCGATCGACGAGATATCTACGCGTGAACGCATTAACGTTTCAATAATAAATAACTGAGAGTCCGCTCGGTATTCTCGCGTCATTAAATTTTTTTTAGCTCTTAACGAGCTGTGATCATTACACGTCAATCGAGACTCATACGCTTTCTATCTCTATCTCTCTCTCTCTCTTTCTATTCTTTCTTTGTCTCTCTCTCTCTCTCTCTCTCTCTCTCTCTCTCTCTCTCTCTCTCTCTCTCTATCTATGTCCGTCTATCCGTCTGTCTTTCACTTTATCTTTCTACTTCTCACCGCAAAGCAAATCGACAGATCCTTTTGCTTTACCAAGAAGAAACGGCCTTAATAAAGCTTTCTCCATCGACTATCGAAGATCAACTCGATTGGCTGGTGCTACCGTAGCACCGATCATCATTCTTCCTGCGCATCGCTTCTCGACACTCTCAGGGAAGACATCATTTGTCAAGGCTCGCGAACAACCGCACGTGCTCGAATAAACGACTCATAGCATTCTCTATCTTTCTCTCTCTCTCTCTCTCTCTCTCTCTCTCTCTCTTTCACTCTTTCTTTCTCTCTTTATCTATCTCTCTATTTTTATCCTTTTTCTCAATATTACGCGATGTAAACTACATACGTACCTATAAGTACAACCAATGTCTCTTGTATAAGAGGACGACTCAAATCGAAGATGATTAGTAAATATGTCCGGTTATAATCGTAACCATCCATCCGTTCGAACATAAAATATCCATTGGACGATACTTTAAACGTTGAATTGAAATTTTTTATATGGTCATCCCGATCGCGATAAGGAATCTTGTTCTTTAGTGAAAAATGAACAACGGACTCGCTATAAACGATCGGTCAAGTTAATAATAATATCGTTTATTACCACCATTATATTATTATTATTATTATTATTATTATTATTATTATTATTATAATTATTATTTCGATCTTGCTGATTAATCGATTTACGATCTTTCCCAGACGTCATCCTCGTCATCCACTTCCGCTTTTTCCTTTCGATCATCTTTTTCTTCTACTTTGTCCTCCTCCTATTCCTCCTCTTCTTCTTCTTCTTCTTTTTCTTTTTCTTTTTTTCTTTTTCTTTTTTTTCGAGATGAGTACTACGAAAGATCTGTTCCGTTGATTTCCTCGTGGAGTCTCGGCTTGCCCATCTTGCAACTTTAGTCACTCGTTTGGTCTCTCTCTTTCTCTATCTCGATCTCTTTCTCTCTCTCTCTCTCTCTCTCTCTCTCTCTCTCTCTTTCTTTTTCTTTCTCTTTTTCTCTTTCTTTCTCTGTCTCTCACATGCAGACACACCACCTATCTGCCAGGTGCGAGAACGAAATGGAAAATGCAAATAAGCCGTAATAACGAAAAGGTGAACGTATCGCAGGACGGATCTTCATCGCGGTCTTACCTACGCATTTCCAAACGTTTACGATATACTTTTCTAGATAGGGATATACGTGTAACATTATGTCACGCATACGTTGTAATAACGAGAAGATAAAAGGAATTGGACGATAAAGTCATCGGCCGACGTGAATCCGATTTTTCGATTCGTTCGTTTCTCATTCGTTTCTTTTTCAAGATATATTTAACTTCGAAGAAAAACGACGGGACGAGTATTAATCGGATAGTTATAACTAACAAATAATTAATTGAACAGTTATAACCGATAAATATTAATTGAATAACATATCATTTATTAAAGATCATAAAAGAGATGACAAATTTCCGATAAAGCTTTACGCGTTATCATTTGTCATTGTTAAGTTTCATTCCGATTAATTCAACACGCACTACTTAACAATACACTTAGAGTACTCACTTAGATACTTATCTACGATCGAAGATATTCATCTATAACTACTTATCTTACCCTATCTTTTTATCTACGATTGTGGGAGACGATTGTTTTTCTATTCTGATTTTCTTTCTTTCTTTCTTTCTTTTTTTTTTTCTTTTTATTTTTTCTTTTTTTCTTCAAACGTCTAAATCTAATGGAATAGGTACTCATAACAGAACTATCAAGGACTCCGAGAGGCACGACTAATTCGTTAGCTCTTTATTATACCGGCGACGTAATTTTTTCATCTGTGGCAGATTTCGATTAAGGTGTCGGACGGTAACGAATTATTTAATGAGGATTTAATGTACTCGCGCGGTAAGCAATTAGTCTACAGACGTTATTAATGTACCAGAAGACTAATAATTTCATCATAAACTTTCGCTCTGCCTCGCCTACGTCTTGTGTATACATATATACATTATGTGTCCGTGTATGTATGTGTACGTGCATAAACATACATACACGACGCATATACGGATACATCGAAAGAATTCCATCGAAGTTCTCGACGAACCCACGACGGACTATTTTTTTCCCCTAGAAAACGATCGTTCGTATCCGTACTCGAGCAACGACGAACCGTACTCGTTAAAAAAGATCACCAGGTAAGTAATGTCCACATACGACAGGCAATTTCGAAGGTTGAAATCGTCTCTCTCTCTCTCTCTCTCTCTCTCTGTTTCTCTCTCTTTCTTACTCTCTGTTTCTCTAGTGCAAAAGAGCGAGAGAATACATATAACGAGGAAATTAATTAAAGTCGCAATAAAAACTTTCCTCGATAACAGCCAGCCGACAGGCAAGTTCTCGGGATTAATCGGCAACTCGTTAGCCCGTATGTGCTTCTCCGATTTCAGATTACGAGTATGCCTCTCTCTCTCTCTCTCTCTTTCTCTCTCTATCTCTATCTCTCTATACATACATATATATATATATATATATAAGTGTATATATATAAGTATATATAATACATACATATATATATATATGTACGTATGTACATACTTACGTACTCTAAGCTGTACTTACGATCTTGCGATCGCAACGAGTAAATCGATGTTATTTCGCGTAATATGTATATATCTCTATAAGATAAGATAATAAAAAGAAAGAAAGAAAGAAAGAAAAAAAAAGAAAAGAGAAAAGATGTCGAAAGAAAAATAAGAAGAGGAAGAAGAAGAAGAAGAAGAAGAAACGAGACAATAAATTCGCTTGAAATTGGAAGAAGGAAGGTGAGCGTGTCGTTAAAATCGCTCGGCCACGAACACGTTTATTGTTAGGTAGAGAGACTATCTCGAATCTACTAGGAAGGAATCAAGAAAAGAGAGAGAACGAAAGAAAGAAAAAAAGAACAAAAAGAAAAGAAAGAAAGAAAGAAAGAAAGAAAGAAAAGTAAAAGCTAAAACGACAACGATACGAGGAGTAGAAGTTAGTCGCGCGATTCTTTGCCTTTGAGAGAGAAGAAGAGGATTGAAGAGGAGAGGAAAGAAGAAGGGTAGTGGTGGTAATGGTGGTGGTAGCGATGGTGGTGGTAAGAAAAGATTCTTGGTTTACACCAGGTACTACGACACACCGGAACTGCCAGTAATAAGACTAAGTGCCGGCGGTTAATTGCCAAGATTCGGTCGGTGGATCTCCTTCTTCCACGGTCCTTGCAGAGAACGAGAACGGTTTGCCGAGTGTGAGAGACTTGGAACTTGGAAGTGAAGAGTAGGTGGAGGAGGAAGGTGCAACAACAAAGATCTCCTATCTGAATTCTCGAGGAACTGTGCAGGGGGTATCTCTTGACTGCACACCGCCTCTCTTCGACACCCAAAGAAGTCCCATCCCTTTGGTCAGCTCGATTCACCCCCTTCTTCTTCTCCAGCTACAACACCTTGCCACCTTCTTCCTTTTCTTCGTTTTATCTTCATCCTCTTTCTTCTTCTTCTTCTTCTTCTTCTTCTTCTTCTTCTTCTTCTTCTTCTTCTTCTTCTTCTTGGTCGTCTTCTTCGTCTTCTTCTTCTTTGCCTTCCTGTCCCAACGAATCCAAGCACGGCAACGCTACTACGAAGCACGCGTCCGCTTGAAAAATCAGCCGCGTTTACCGTCGAGGCTAATTAATTTACATAGCGGAGCGCAGGGAATTCTTCTTCCTCGTGTAATTTGTGCGGCAAACCGATTATATGCCAGAGATAGAGTACCACACATTCCCTTCTAATCTCTATTATCGATAGAAAACGGTAAAAGAAAGCTCACGCAAACGAATCTCTTTTAACGAAGAATCGATGACGATCGATTCTCTCTGTGATTCTCGTGAAAGAGCAAACAAAAGAAAGAGAGAAAAAAAGAGAAAAAGAAAAAGAGAAGAAGAAGAAGAAGAAGAAGAAGAAGAAGAAGAAGAAGATGATGATGATGAAAATCGAACGTCATCATAATTCTATTCTATCATAATCCATACGAGTTACGGTGTGTTCATTTTCATTAAGAATCATTTTCTAATAAAGAAAAAAGTAGAACTGTAAGACTGGTAAACAGGAAGGAAGTTTGAGAAAAGAAGAATGGCGAACACAAAGGATGCCAGTCCTGTCTGATATCAAAAGGTTTATCAGGGCATCAGGGACGACACTATTTCTCTCTTTCTCTCTCTTTCTTTCTTTCTCTTTTTCTCTCTTTCTCTTTCTCTCTTTTACTCTCTCCTGGGAGTCTTCGGAAAAGATCCGAGGTCAGACAATGAATACCTATTAAAACGGTGTGAACAATGCTACGGTGTGCTACCGTTTGGCCCGTTTCACTGTTGGCTCGGGGATCGCTAAGCGGTAGCGGGTAGTATTGCTCAGGGACAACAGCAACAGCGTGCTAAGTAGAAGCTGGGCAACCTCTTCTGGGTCCATGGTGATATACTGCGAGATCCGCGATACCAGGACGTGCTTCGCGGACCCCGAAGTAGCCATGGAACAGGCGCTTAGCTCGAGCACCTCTACTCCTCCTAACTCTCCATCCGGATTCGTATTCGTGCGCGTGCATTACCTTGCATACGCTATTGCGCTCGATATCTCTCATCTCTCACTCTGCCGAGAATCCACTCCGTCTCACTTCTTCTTCTTCTTCTTCTTCTTCTTCTTCTTCTTCTTCTTCTTCTTCTTCTTCTGCTTCGTTTTCTTTTTCTGCTTCTTTTTCTTTTTCTTCTTCTTCAGCTTCTTCTTTTTGTTTTTCTTCTTCTTCTTCTTCTTCTTCTTCTTCTTCTTCTTCTTCCTCTGTCTCTTTCTATCCTTTTCAAGAGCTTAACCACCCCCTCAGAGAGCTCCTCATCATTCAGTAATTCCATGTGTCTTTTCATCTTCCGTCTCTCATCTCAAGATTTACCTACTTGATCCCCTCGAAAAGAAGACTCTTTCAACGCCTTGACAATCGAAATGGTTTTAGTTTCTTTCCGTCCTCCTTTACAAGTATGGCGTTTGTCGTAATTGAATAATATTTGTCTAGTACGTTTATGAGGCGGATCAATTAATGGTGTATGTTTTATTATTAATGTTCCAAATTTTTCATTAATTCATAATATTTGTTACATAATAATAGCTTTTTATATATATATATATTTTTTTTCTTTTCCCCACGATGGAATTACGTTCTTATTTTACGTTACATTTTGAAGAGCTATCGTTATAAAATGTCACGTTAATTTCATCACTAATCAAATGTCATTCTGGTATTATTATTTTTACTTAAAAAAAAAAAAAGAAA
>NC_057692.1:3907722-3911758 GCF_014466175.1 Vespula pensylvanica | reverse complement strand
AAAAAAAAAAAAAAAACGAACAATCGTGTTTCAAGTAAAATGCAAATGGAAAGCTTTTATCATATACATCGTGTAATGTTAGATGGTAATCAAATTTTTCCAATGAAAATATTACAATAACCTCTGAAATGATTACACTTTGTAAATTTCATTCTACTAGTAGGGGTACATTCATATCTATATTTTTCATGATAAATATTTCAACTCACGATAGCATTTAAAGATAGATAGAAATAAAATCGACCTAACATATATTTTCAACGTATTACGTATCGTTCTTTTTATATATCGTTAACTACATACTTCTCGATGACATTAAATCGATAAAAACGTATGTAAGACTCGCATTACGAACGTTCCGTGTTACTTTGCACAAGTCCGCTCACCTTCGCCCTTAGATCAGAACAGAAAAGGAGGGAGGGCAAGGTGGTACTCAGCCAACGTAAGAAACAGCCTAATGGCGAACGAAAGAGAAGACTGTGGGACAGACGGAATAAAGAGAAAGAAAGAAAGAGAAAGAGAAACGGAAAGAGAAACAGAAAGAAAAACAGAAAGAGAGAGAGAGAAAGAGAGAGACGAGCCTACCCATTATCCTGTGGCGATTCTCCGATTGACCCCAACCGATTGTGATTGCAGATGAGATTGCACACTATCTTTTCTCTCTCTCTCTCTCTCTCTCTCTCTCTCTCTCTCTCTCTCTCTCTCTCTCTCTCTTTCTCTCTCTGTCTCTCTCTTTCTTTTTCTTCCTCTTTTGCGCGCGCGCAAAGAAGGGTGTGCGTTACGAAAACGCGCGAGAACCAATGGCAAAAATAACTTGGATAATAATGAACGCGATCTTCGATTTTCGACATCTTTCTTTCTTTTTTTCGTTTTTTTTTTTTCTCTATATCCTTTCCTTTAATTACATCTCTTTATACTCGCCGCATCCTCAACTCATTAGTATAATATAATATAATATAATATAATGTATCGATTCCGTAATAAAAGAAAAGAAAAAAAATTGGTTTGTTTCTTTTGCATTCTCTCGTTTTCTCTTCTTTTTCTTCCCTTTCTTTTTTCTTGGAAAAAAAAAATTAATCGATCGAAATCGTAGAACGTAGTGTTTCTGTATTATCTGTAAATATTTTGTTGATCTTGTTTTCTTTTTTTTTTTTTTTATCGATCGTTCGTCATTTTACGAATTTAATATAACGATTGTTTTGTATTTTACGTACGAATTAAAAATGGTTTAACCTTTACAAACCTTGCGAACTAGAGTAATATATATATTTCAGATTCGAGAGAAACGTTTGGAAAAAATGATAAAGGAAGAAATGTCTTGGAAAGAAGAAATCATATATTCTAGAAATCCTGTTTTCGATTCATTTTCTCAAGATGAATGATCCCCGTTGCACTTGTTGTGTATCTCAATTACCGTAGTACCATTCGAAGTGGTATACTACATAAGATAATTTGTAATATATCGTATATCTTGTACCATAAGAACGTTATTTTCTTTTAGTTTCTTAACACTCGCAATATACAATCGTAACATGGCATTGTGTGTCTTGATAATGAACGTTTCGTAGAAATCTCGAACGAAGTGGTAAACGAGAAGGCATTGTCTTCTCGAGTCATTGTTTTTCGACAGATATATAATCTAATAACGAGTGTTTCGCGTGTTTCCCGAAGTTCAACGAATATATATATATATATATATATATATATATATATATATATAATATATAATATATAATATATATACATATATTCCGCTTTCGTATCTTCTTTGATATATAGTACGTAAAAAATCAAACTAACAAATCCCGATGATAAAGAACGTTTATAATTTCTAAAAATTTAACGCTAAACATTTAAAAGCTGGCCTACCTTGAAAGTAGCTTTTCGTGCGAAGATAACTAACGCTGAGCCTGAGGATGCTGAGTCGATCGAGCTTGCTTAGAATATTTTGTTCGAACGGAAGTAACGAAGCCAGTGTATCCAGTTCGGCGTTCAATCGTTCTCTGTGCCGTTTACTCGGATTCGACTTTGTCACGCCATCCTTTTGGGGTGGTTTCAAACTGTAAACAAATGTCAATGACAAATTTGTTAATTCGTTGTAAACATTCTCCGAAAGAAGAAACTATCAACAAACTCATCGAGAGTGATCTATATGACCTATAAGATATATAAGTCGTAAAAGATATTTTGAGGGTATCGATAATAACATAAACAAGACGAATATACACGGTGAGAAAATAGAAAGAGGAAAAGGAATAAGAAGGTGAGATAAAACAAGAGAGAGAAAGAGATAGGGAGAAAGAAAAAGAGAAAGAAAAAATGAGAGAGAAAGAGAAAGAGAGACCAGTGGCTCGCCAGGTCTCTGAACGAATTGATTTCTTTTTGTTTGCCACTCCTCCGGTTGAAAGGATTCCGGCGATTCCAGTGAGCCACTGAGCCACTGCTTCGAAATGGTTAGCAATGCGAACAACCGGAGAACGCGTTGCCTGCAGGATTTCGATAATTAAAACTGGCCAATGCCACAGCTGCTGATTGACACGACGAGGAAAGCCTGCCGCGGGCTCGTATAAATATCCATACATATGTGTGCGTGTATGTGTAATGTATATATATATATATATATAGAATGTATATATATATGTGTGTGTGTGTGTATATAGAAATGGCTACTCCACATTAGGAAATACATTCTTACAAATGTTTATACTTAAGTTAGTAACGACCTCGTAACATCGAATATTTACGTCAATATGGCTCTCGTCCAGTTTCGGCATAAAACGTGCGAGAAGGTTATTCAGCATTTATGACAGTGGTTACCGACAAGTAAGACTACTAACTTGGTGGTCGACTATTTAATGGACAATGGCGTAGACATTGAAGCTTTACGAATCTTTAACGCATGGTGAGAATGTTAAATTTCTTAAAAAAAATTTCTTTTGTCGTTTCTACACCTACCACTCGCTCTCCCTCCAATATCTATGGGCGTGTACATAAATATATGGTTTAGTTCGTTAACAATGCCAAGTCAAGTACGTCAGCGAATAAGGAAGACGTGCGTTTTAATTAAGAACATTAGCCACAACGAAATACCAATAACATGCTAATCGTTCTCTTATCCGGCTATGAAGGTAACTCAAAATTTGCATAATACCTATCGTTCTCGCAAATCGAGCCGAGCGGTTTCCCGCACGGTTCCGCATTTATTATAATATTACAATATATATATACATACACATATACATATATATGTAATGTATGTATGTATGAAGGTATGTATGTACGTATGTATGTATGTATTTAAAAAGTTGGATTATTTTCCGTAGATTAGCGACAACGACATTGAGTTTGCGAGGTGGGTAATATTAATACTAATAATAATAAAATAATAATAATAATAATAATAATAATAATAATAATAATATTAATAAGAATAATAATAATATTCATAAATATAATCTATGTAACGTCATCGCACGCACCAACCATTTGCATTATCGACATTCGTCCATTTTAAAAAATAAAGAAACAAATGTATGGAAGAAACGAAAAGAAAGGATCAAGAAAAAAGAAAAAGAAGAGTATGAAAAAGAAGAAGAAGATGAAGAAGAAGAGGAAGAAAACATACCGCCGCCACTGACCGCTTTACCGAATTAATATGCAAAATCAAATTTTACGGATTCTACCTCCAAGTGTTTGTTTAATTGAACCGCTCTCGACATGGGGCGAGGGCGGGTGCAGAGACAGGAGAATGGGGAATGGGGAATGAGGAATGAGGAATCGGGGTAGGCATAGCGGCAAACTAAAATGCTACTTAAAAGACGGACACAACCGTGTCAAAGAGACCGGCCTGCCCGACGTTCTTAGGCCTATACTTAGGAATAATTATTATCTTACGCATATACGTATATTTAACGACCGAGAGAGAGGGAGAGAGTGAGAGAAATGAGAGAATGAGAGAAAGAATGAGAGTGAGAGAAAGAGTGAAAGAGAGAAGAGAGAGAGAGAGAGAGAGAGAGAGAGAGAGAGAGAGAGAGAG
>NC_057692.1:3902253-3907598 GCF_014466175.1 Vespula pensylvanica | reverse complement strand
CTCTCTCTCTCTCTCTCTCTCTCTCTCTCTTTCTCTCTTTCTCTGTCTCTCTCTCTCTTTCTCTTTCAAGAAGAAATAGTAAAGGACTAGTTCTTATCATGAGTGACTAACTACGACGCTTTGATTCATTCGTAAAGTCCCATCTTTGAGCAGCAAAAACATCTAGCAAAACGAAGTACTTACTTATTTACTTGCTTACTTGCTTGTTTTCTAACTTGCTTGTGTGCTTGCTTATTTGGATGAGAAGGATAAAGAAGAAAAGGAAGATAAGCAAAATCCAGCTTCTACTTTGAAAAAAAAAATTTCGAAAAAAAGTGAGGAAGAAAAAAAGAAAGAGAGAGAGAGAGAGAGACAGAAAGAAAAAAAAAGAATAAAAAAATAACAAGGTGTGCAAGTAAGTAACTAAGTACTTACATCGTTTCTTGAATTAATCCTCTTTACCTTTTTTATTTAATCTCAAATTTAATCCTAAATTTAATCTTTAAAAAATGTAATCTTGAAAAGAGATCGACGATATCGGCTTAATAATAATTACGTTTATATATATATATATACGGAACTATTATACGTGTGTATACGCACGCACGCGTTCGTGTATGTGTACGTGTATGCATGTGTATATATAAGCGTGCTAAATAGGAATGAACTATCGTAGGCGCAAAAGAAAAAGAGTGAAATAAAAAGAGAGAGAGAGAGAGAGATCACGAGGAAACATATTAAAAGCGAGGTCGTAACGTTGGTCCGGCCCACATGAACCCCTCTCCTTCCATCTTGTCCTCCTCGTCACAATAATGAGCTTTGTTTTGCGCCTTTACCAAGGAAAGAGAAAGAGAAAGAGAAAGAGAAAGAGAAAGAGAAAGAGAAAAAAAAAGATGGCTAAGTAAGAAAGTAAGTAGATATACATACGAAAGAGGAACAAAAGCGGTCACACTCCTTAATGGTATCCGAATGAGACCACTTCTGCAGGACCTCCGCGTCGTGTTCCTCGTCCCGGATAATGGATTTGGTGTCATCTAATAATTAATAGAGTTCTCCACGCTGTGTGCCGCGTGCAGCTGCGTACAACGCTAGCGATCTCATTCATCACGCTTTCTAACCCCTAAGCATTTTAATTAAAGCCACCATTTTTTTCTCCCTCTCTCTCTTTCTTTCTCTTTTCTTTCTCTTTCTCTCTCTGTCTCTCTCTCTCTCTCTCCCTCTCTCTGTCTCTTCTTTATTCACAGGTATCGTCACCATCTAGGAAGTATTTTTAAGAAACGTTTCCTTCCGCGATACGCGAGCTTCGTTTTTACGCGCAACAACGATTTTTTTAATAATCGGATGAATTGAAAAGAGAAGAAAGAAAGAAGTAAGAAAATGAAAAATGAAAACAAAGAAACGGAAGGATTTGCATGGAGTATACTTTTAAAATGTCTATGATGTATCTATTGATACATAGTACTCTCTCTCTCTCTCTCTCTCTCTTTTTCTTGTGTTACATGAGAATTTACAATGACAACGATACGATGACAGATAGATTAAAAATTATAGATTTCAAAGAACAATTAGACATATACCACATAATCGTTGCTCGGTTGCACCGACGAGCTACGTCTAATAAGTATGCTTTTACGTAACTAACTTTTGTTTTCAACGTTTTATCATTCAAAGAGACGCACACAAACACACGTATATGCATATACGAGAAATATCTATCCATGCTAGCTCGCTTATAAATTATGATTCGTAATTAAAACGAGCGTACTATTCGAGACCGATACGGATGAACGAAAATCAGATGGAAAATTCGTTCATGAACATAAGATTCGAATTCACCGAGAGAATACATTTTACGCACGCGAATAACGCCACGATTTCTATGTACCGGACAAACTGCAGCCAGGTGATAAGCCAACTAAGTAGGTACATTCTATGGGACACCCCTATAGTAATGTTAAGCGTTACCCTACTGGCATTAGACCAGTTGCGTTGATTTTTATCTGATCCGCGAACCGTGACACACTATAAACGGTAACAACGTGCTCGAAACTCTTAAAAATTTTTCCGACATATATTAATTCTATAAAACGTACCTTCCAAATTTTTGTCGCCTGACATATTTATCAATTATACGTATCGATTGATACGAGGAAAGGTATATAAACAATATTCTATACACATATTTTTAACAATAATGTACGTATTTGAAAATATTAGGTCGATAATTTTGAAAAGAGAGAAAGAGAAAGAGAAAAAAGAAGAAGAAAATAGATATTTTCCAACGAAAAGTCCAAATAGTAAGTCAAAATGGAATATCATTTTGAATGGCACGCGCAGCCATTTTGCGTTTAATACTCGTGAAAATTCTTGGCCCTTTTCTTCTTTTCCTTCTCTTTTTATCTCATTCTATATCTCTATCTCTATCTCTATCTATTTCTCTCTCGTTTCCCTTCCTTCTCTCGTTCCTTCCATATACAAGTTTACGTTTCCCTTCCTTACCCCTACTCCATAGACGATAGCGATTCCGTGTGTACGGGCTTGTATATTCGTCGGCTTGTAAAGGGGTTGGCGAGGCGCGGAAAGGGGTCAGAGGATTGGTTGTTAGACCGAGGGAAGCAAGATGCGCAGGCGCCGGGAAGGGTGGGTCCACTATGGATTTTCGAGGGTAGATAGAACGACGCGTGTTCCGGGGTGGTAGACAACAGCATGGGGGTAGCAACGTTGGCTCCCGTTCCAACAGAAGGAAAGCTCGTGTTCCGATATATATGTGTGTGTATGTGTATGTATGTATATATATATATGTATATGTACGATGGCTGCTCTCTAGTATCCGTTAACTTTTGATAAGAAAATAAGAGATCATTTCGTTCGTCTTTACGTGGATCAAATTTGTCAACTAAAACAATATATTCTTTCCGATTGATTATTTTCATTCGTATAAAAAAAAAAAAAAAAAAAAAAAAGAAAAAAGAAAAGAAAAGTTCTTCTTTCGCATCGTGATGGAGATGAATTAATAGATTCATTAAATTAAGTGATATTTATAATTAAATAGAAGAACGGAGTGGATTATTTTCATAAAAAAAAAAGAAAAAAAAAGGGAACAAAGCTGGAAAAAAAAAGAGAAAAAAAAGGAAACAAAACGTTCGTTAATTAATTAAACATCTTTAAGAGTAAATATCGATTAATGAAACGAATATTCTCCTTCATCTATTACGAAGTGGACCGACTATCCTTTTGTATAAAAAAAGAAAAAGAAAAACACTCATCTAAATTCTGTCATTCGAGATTATTAATTCGTTTCGAGGATATTCAGAGAACCCAAGTAACCAACATCTATTAAGAACTAACCAACCAACCAACCAACCAACCAACCAACCAACCAACCAACCAACCAACCAACCAACCAACCAATCAACCAACCAATCCACCCACTCCCACCTTAACCCACCCCACTTCAGTTTACCTTACCCGTTGCCGTCATCCCTCCATCCCCGTTATCCCTCCCGTTAAAACCTCTCCCAGTACACCCTCAGAATTCGTTTCCCTTTAGAGCGGCAAATGACAGAAAGATTTTATCGTCCATCAGATTTGGTCTTACGATACGTAGGTGTGGGTCACGTGGCCCAAGGAATTATGACTTGCTTTACCGTAGATTACCGTTCTCGAAAGGGGAGAGTCGTTCTCGCGAGCGACCGCGATAATTACATTCTGATGAAAAAGCGAACATTTTGCTCGGCGCCCACCGGAAGCGAACAACGCGGCACCGCGGTGCTCGGACCTTGCCTTCCGTTAAAGGTAAATTCTGACCGAGCGGCTTATCGGTCTCTCTCTCTCTCTCTCTCTCTCTCTCTCTCTCTCTCTCTCTCTTTCTCTCTTTCTCTCTCTTTATCACATTTTTTTCTCTCCTTTCCAGATAAACTTCGGTTAATATATTCGAAATAATCGTGTAACGATTCGAAGGAAACCTTAGCTAATTATCATCATCATCATCGTCATCATTATTATTATGATTACAATTATTATTTCGATTATTATTATTATTGTGCTTATTATTATTATTATTTATTATTATTATTATTATTTATTATTATTATAAATGTTATTGAGAGAATATAATCAACCCTTACGTAATATAACCGTACGTATTTTGCTTATACTATATTCTCACGTTTTTATAACTATATCCTCTTATGTAAATGTTGCGCAACGATAATTACCCGGATACCGTTGGTGGTGGCTCGTACTCGTAACGAAGGCCACGTTTGCGTTTATTGTTAAGTATCGGATAGGATAGGATAGGATAGGATAGGATAGAATAGGATAAAATAGGATAAGACAGGATAACATAGGATAAGATAGGACAGATACGTGTGTGTATAGACGATGATGATTATAAAAAAAGGATATGCAGAAAACTCTGCGATTTAATAACGTTAGAAAAATGGACACCGTAAAAAGGCGATCTGCATATCGGATTTTATAACTCGATCCCGTTCTTTCTTTTCTTCCTTATCTTTTTTTCTTTCACCTTATCTCTTTTTTCCTCTTCTTTTTCTTTTAATTTTATTTATCCATGAATTTCACGCATAAAGAGAGAGAGAGAGAGAGAGAGAGAGAGAGAGAGAGAGATAGAGATAGGGAGAAAACGAGATAAGATCTTGCAAGTTTGTTGTTCTTCGACTCGTCTCGCAAGGGTAGTCGAGGTTCTCCTGACGCGTCGTTTCGCTGTGCCGATAAATTACGCGTAGCCAACGTAAGTAAGTAAGTAACTAAGTAAGTAAGTAAGTAAGTAGTTAAGTAAGTTCGTTCGTTCGAAGAAGAAAAGAATAAAAAATAAGGATTGTCCGTCCGTTGCGGTAACCCGCCTTTTGCTATCACGATATAATTAATCTCAAACGAGGCGATACGCGATAATTAACGCATAGACGAGCGATGAAAGAGTTCTCTATCTTCTTCCCTTTTTTTCCTTCCTTTCTTCCTTTCTCTCTTTCTTTATTTTTATCTATCTATTTATCTATCCATCTATCCATCTATCTCTTTCTACTCCTAAGTCGAAAAACGTAGATCGTCGGCACGAGACTGGCACGGCTCTTCTTTCAAGAGTAAGAGATAATCTATGCACGTGCGCGTCTCTTTCTCTCTCCCTCTCTCTCTCTTTCTATTTTTTTTTTTTCGTCTTCGTCTTCGTCTTCTTCTTCTTCTGCTTCTTCTCCCTCCTCTTTCTTTATTTATTTAACGAGGAAACGATCTTTTATGCTCCCGTTAACAACGAAACACGCGGAAGCCCTAATACATACTCTTACGCTCGACGTGCCATGCCGATCGCGAGCTAGTCGCGAGCTAATCGCGTGCCACTCGCGAGAACT
>NC_057692.1:3887253-3899753 GCF_014466175.1 Vespula pensylvanica | reverse complement strand
ATTAAAGCTCTCTTTCTCTCTCTTTCTTTCTCTTGTTTTTTCTCATCTCTCAAAACGAACGCTATATATTTCTTCATTAAAAACTACGACGTCTCTCGGCGCCGTTAATCTTTAATTACGCGTCCATCCAAGATTGAGATGTTCAATGAGAGATGAAAAGAATCGCCTTAGAAAGAACGTAACTGAATGGATTCGTTCGTTTCTTTCTTTCTTTCTTTTTCTACTTTTCTATCTCTTCCTTTTCTTTTCCTTTTTTTTTTTTTGTTCTTCTTTCTTTCTTTATTTTTTATTTTTGTCTCGTCTCGTTTCGTTTTTAAACATTTGTATGAATCAAATTGTAATTCTTTTCTCAAGGATAGAAACCTTCGGTTGTTTCTAAATAATCAAGCCGTCATTGAGATTTGCTTTTTATGATAAAACAATGTCACGAATTAAAATTGAAAAGAATTGTAATATAATTGTAATATAATAGGAAAGATAATATATGTGCACATGTGTGTGTGTATATATATATATATATATATATATATATATATATATATATATATATGTTTGTATGTGAGTACAAAGAGATCGACTCGACTAACAACGCTTTCGTTTCGTAATCAAAATTTCGTGGGAATATTTGTCCGATTCTTTAATTAAGTGATATAACACAATCCAGAAGTATAAACGTCGAATCGATAAAGTTGCTATCATGAAATATCTCTCATCGGTATTACTTAATGTTGACCGCTAAATCGAATAATAAACGAGAGATAAGTGATGTCATTCGCTTCGTAATTACTTGATATCGATCCAACTAAACGATTCTCGAGCTCGCTTTAATGTCAGAAACCGCTATCCGTACCACATCGGCCGGCGCGCTTTATGTCAACGTTTTGCTTACGAATTACGCATCAGCGGCAAAAGCATACGTTGTGATTAACAAGTCAATTTGGTAACCACAAATTGGGACTATTAACGGTAGACACTGAAAATATTAAGAGAGAAAATATATTGAAAAATATAAGAAAGAAAAAAAAAAAAAAGAATTAAAATAAAGAAAAGAAAGTTTCATTGGAAAGACTAATGTGATTGGATTCTCTAATCAGCTTCTGTGATCTTTTCATAATATTCTTTCAAACGTAGATACGTACATTCGTGTTATCCCCCAATAATTGTCACGTGAAATACGTATTATTTACAATCATTGCAAAAATTAATTTCGACGGATTTTCATCTATTAAAAAAAAAAAAAAAAAAAAAAAAAAAAAAAAAAGAAAGAGGAAAAGAATTCTTTTTTGTTCGGTCGCTAGATAAAAGATACGATAAAAGATATCAATTCGTAGCGATTGTTATTTTGTTAACATTAAAATATACTTACTACGATCCTCTTGAGTATTATAAAATAAAAAAACAAATTATTATTACGCCTGTCATATATAACATATCGATCATTAGAAACAATTACAATCGCAATTAATTTTCGTCCGAGTAAAAGTTTATATAAAAGAAAATAAAAAATGAATAAATAAATGAAACATCCATAAGATTGATACGAACGATCCTTTTTTATCTCATCATTTCATTTTATTCTTTTCTTTTTTTTTTTTTTTGTTCTTTTTCTACGATTGTTGTTATTAAATCCCGAGTGTTATCTATCATGTGCATAGAAGCAAGAAGAAACAAACACGTTTAATGCGCATTCGTTAAAACGTGAAACGCGTGACGCCAGATTAAAAAAGATAATGAACGAAAGAGGAAAGAGTAGCTAGGTGTTCGAAGTATAGAAAAGTCTTTTCTTTCGCGAGAAGGAAGAATAACAACGCGTAAGGCGATTTATCTACCGACAGAAGCAGAAAATATATATATATATATGTACGTATTTGTGTGTATATATATATATATATTTTAACGCTAAGCGAGAAAGCACCGATCGGCACTCAATCTGCGCAATTAATGGTGCTCCGCGAGCTTTTCGTTTCGTCCCACGCTTTCTGCCTTTGTTTACGGCACTACCGACGACGTTATTCTCATCTCCGATCTCTATCGAGGATCCTGGTTGTATAGGCACAGCTGCACGCACACGACACTAAAGAAAAATCATACCTTTCTATTCTTCTTCGAGGATACAACGAGTAGGTGTAGGTAGATAAGTAAGTAAGTAAGTAAGTAAGTAAGTAAGTAAGTAAGTAAGTAAGGAAGTACCTACTTATATACTCACCTATACCTCTAAAATATAACATATGACAATGAATAATACAAACATTACGATTCGATATCGAGACTCACGATTAATACGAGATTGTAATTATTATTCCGATTCTCATTCTCTCTTTCTCTCTATTTTTCTTTTTCTTACTACTTAAATTTCTGCTCTCTAAAGTAATGCAAAAGGTTTTCGTTTTCATCTTCGTCGATTAGGGTATTCATACATACGAACATATATATACATACACACATACAAAAAACGTACAAACACACACGGATAACGAAGCAGTGTGCCATCCATTGCACGCGAGCTGCCACAGCTGGACTCGAAGAGTTGACAGAGAAAGAAAGAAAGAGAGAGAGAGAGAGAGAGAGAGAGAGAGAGAAAGCAACAGAGAGAAATATAGAAAGAGAAAGATAGATAAAGATAGAAAGAGAGAGATGAAGAAAAAAGGGGGAAAAGAAGGAGAGAAAAAAGAGGGAAAAAGAAATGAATAAAAGGAAAAAAAATGACGTAGGCCCTCGAAATCAATAAATCTGTCATCGAGGTATCTCCAATCAGATATACCGGGCAATTATCGGTCGGACGAATCGGCTTCGTTATTTCTGAAGAGTATAGGTAGTCAGGATGCAACGAAGAGAGTCAGCCTCTTGGCGTCCACGTATATACGTGGTGGGCCGCGTTAATGAATTACCCTTTCTTGGGAGCGGGATTCCCTGTTAACGGTCCCCGCGAGGAGCAAACCGCGCATATCCGCAGAAAAGAGAGAAAGAAAGAGAGAGAGAAAGAGAAAGAGAAAAAGAGACAGACAGAGAGAGAGAGAGAGAGAGAGAGAGAGAGAGAGAGAGAGAGAGAGAGAGACAGAAAGAGAGAGAGAGGAACGAGAGTCAAGCACCGCCGGAGACGACTAAATTAAATGAACATCTAAATCGGCCGAAGCGCCAAGAGAGAGACAGAAAGACAGAGAGAGAGAGAGAGAGAGAGAGAGAAAGAGAGAGAAAGATAAAGGACCACAAATCTTCTTGCCGAAAACTCCAGGGACGCGAAACTCGGTCGAACATCTCCTATGGGTTCACCGGACCTCTTACGGTGGACCCATACAAACGGCCATAAATTTTCGAACGAATTCGAAATTCGGTACACCTTCGATACCCGTCGTACGATCACGCGAAGAAAACGAAGGAAGAAGGAAGATTCCTTTTTTATTTTGTCGTTGTTGTTGTTGTTGTTGTCGTTGTTATTGTTGTTATTGTCGTTATTGTCGTTATTGTCGTCGTCGTCGTCGTCGTCGTCGTTTTTTCTACTTGTTTTATTTGTCTTTTTTTTTTTTTTTTTTTGCTAAAGTTAACGTTAACCAACGAGAGAAGAGAACGTAACAAAATCTTTGTGTAGGTAAGCGTTGCCTCGCGTAACGATGTCTAACGAGATCACTCGCTGATACACTTACAAGAGACGAGCTCTGCCCGAACGTATGCTTCTTCTCTGAAGAGGATTCTCTGTAAAAGAGAGAGAAAAAGAGAAAGAAAAAAGAGAGAGAGAGAGAGAGAGAGAGAGAGAGAGAAAAAGAGGTCGTATCACAAGCAAGCAAACACTTACGACACTTACGCCGTTCTTCTCGCCTACGGCAACGAAGCCAGCGGAGATCGGAACGATAGATACCCGTGTGTCGCTATCGATTCAAGAACGATTAATTAGCGCGGTAATTAGGGACGTTCTGCCATAAAAATACCTATCTCCGAACTCGCGAACGAGTGAACGAGGGAGCAAGTGAGGATTAACGAATAGAGAACTCACGTGTTATTTTTCTCACGCTCTTTTTTTTTCTTTTCTTCTTCTTCTTCTCTCTCTCTCTCTCTCTCTCTCTCTCTCTCTCTCTCTCTCTCTGTCTCTCTCTTTCGCTCTCTCTATCTATCTTCTTCTTCTTATGCATCATACAAGTTCTCATTGCTTCATAAATATTCTTTGTAAATCGAACCTTTTAATGAAGATTATTTAACACGTGTTTTAAGTAACGATTCATTTACGTGATTTGGAATAGAAAAAAAAAAAAAAAAAAAAAAAGGAAAAAGAAAGTAAACGTTAGAATATCTTCATTATCTATAGATATTATTCGAGATATTATTCCTATTTATTTCATTATTATTTCTAAACGATGTAATTAAAAATTGTATGAAAGTTGAACAATCGCTTCTACCAATTCGAATGGATTTATATATATATATGTTTGAACATGATTATACTTTTAATTATTGCAAATGGAACGTAATATCTATAAAGTCGATGGATATTTTTTCTTTCTTCTTTTTCTTTTTTTTTTTTTTTTTTTTTTTTGTAACAATACTGTCGATCAGCTGACGCATGCGTACTTTCGTTTCGCGTAAAATTACGAAAGAAAATGACGATGTCGTCATAGACTATAAACAATTAGAAACTTCTAATTTCTACTATAGGTATATCATATTTCTTACATAAAGAAATATAACCCATCTAACGTATGTATACTTATGTATACACATAAGGTATATCTAAATAATAGGTACTTTCCCGACATTTAGATCAAAATCTCGCCTCTTTACGGCGCGTATAGCTAACATTAGCCGATTTTATATGGCGCCGCGACTTTTTTTCCCCCCATTCTAATCCCCATACTCGTTTCGCTAGCTACACTTCCATTTATTCCTTTTGATACTAACAATAAGGTAAGTTTACCGACACCTGTGCTCGAGCATACGCTAATGCGTACTTCATTTATCCATCGTAGACGAACGAAAAACAAGAAAGAAGAAGAAGAAGAAGAAGAGAAAAAAAAAGGGAAAAAAGAATGAATATATAGTAAACAGCGTAAAAATTTACCATAGAAATTTACCGTACCTTCTTCCATTCTTTTCTTCTTTTTTTTCTCGTTCTTACATCCTCCTGGTAACTATTTCGATGAAAATTACAAGTAGTCACGTATTTTACAGACAATTCGTCTTGCGTAAAGCTAATGCAATTTTTTTTCTTTTTTCTTTTTTTTCTTCTTTTTTTTTTTTTTTACGATATTACTAAACACGGAACGAAAGTAATATATCGCCTAATACGGATTGTATTTTTTTTCGTCTGTAAAAGGGCAATAAAAAAGGGGTAACTAAAACTCTGTTCTTTAGGGCTTCTGGTTTTTACATTTACATGGACGTCGTTTTGCAAAGGTTCATAACGAGAAGAGAAAGAGAAGCGAGTGAGTAATCATGAGAGCATATATGATTTAGGATCGTTAATCAAGCTTCCGAGTTAGATGCCAACAGGTGCAGGTAGGCGCCAGATCCACGTACATACACGTATACATAAGTGCATGATATATCTATGTATGCATGTACGAAGATGAACGTTACGTCTATCTCAGACGGAAATCAAAGAAACCGATAAAATAAAATTTTGAAAAAAGAATAAAAAGAATAAACAAAAATAAAAAAAAAAAAATCTTACATGTACGTACGTAAGTACGTAGATATGTACGAATGGAGAACGAAGAACATAAATTCATGTTTCACAACTCGATCTCCGCAAACAATTCAAAGTATAACTAATTTTCTTAATATAAAACAAATAAAAGTGAGAAAAGAAATAATTACATCGAAAGAGGAAACTTTCAATGATCTTTTCTGTAGTTTAGCAACGCGATCGTCGAATTGGCGTACATTTTTATTAATTTTTTATTTCAACATCCATCAAATATCACGTTTCCTTTTGCGTTTGTCTGAGAGAGATAAAGGAGAAGTACGAGAGATAAAACTGAAATAAAGAAAGCGACGAGAGTGAGAGGGGAGGCAGGAAGACATAACAGACGGACCGAAAGAGAGCAAGGAATAGAAAGAAAGAAAGAAAGAAAGAAAGAAAGAAGAAAATAAAAAGAAGAAAAATGCGAAGAAAAAGAAGAAGAAGAAGAAAAAAAAGAAAAGAAGAAAAAGGATATATCCGGAACGATGTTTCGTTTCTCGTTCGGCATCAGCCACGGGTTAAACAGACCTGTGGCTAAGAAGAAGGAGAAGAGAAACGAGTAAGAAAGAAAGAGAGAGAGAGAGAGAGAGTGAAAGACAGAAAGAGAAAGAGAGAAAGAGAGAGAGAGAGAGAGAGAGAGAGAGAGAGAGAGAGAGAGAGAAAGAGCTCCGTCTTTCTACGTCCGTCCTGCTACCGTAAATGTAAATATCCTACGCTTCGCATTAACATACGTCCCAAGCGACTCATTAAGGGTGAAATTAATTATCTAATGGAATCGTTTCTCCCCCCTTTCCTCCCCCCAGCGATCCCACCCCCCAATCCCATCCCACCCCACCCCTTCTTCTCTTCCTCCTTATCCTCTTCATTCTACAATCGCGTTCGTTCACGGGGTACGTGGATCCGTCCCCGGATACGAGCCATGGATACGGAAAATCGTCGTTCGAAACGATCCAGATTTATCGAGGTGGAGCTGTTAGATGTCGTATCGCCATTTCGAACATTACACCGTCGTCGTCGTAGTCGTAGTTGTCGTCGTCGTCGTCGTCGTCGTCGTCGTCGTCGTTGTTGTCCTTGAGTAGGGATTAATTTTGTTCTTTTTTCTCACCCACACCTGTATATGTATATCATTTCTTGAACGTACGAACGAACGAAGAAACGAACGAACGAAGGAACTAACACGAGATAATTTCCACGTAGATAACCCGTAGAAGCTTAGAAATATTTATTTCATTAAGATAAATACGTTCCCAATCGATCGGTTATATATCTTCGTTTCACGAAATTATAAATTTCCATAGCAATCGTCGTCAATTGATTTATTGCCTATCTACCTACCTATCTCTACCTTACACCCCACCTACTTGTCCTACCTACTTCTTTCTAATACCTAGTTAATATCGAATTATTCATAAAGATTCGTTAACTGTTAATTCTAGTCGGTATAGATTAATCTGTTATCTGGTGTCCGACTAATGTGTAATATGAGATTTTATATCGACTTGGAATCTGTTATATTCCCGATCATACGACGGATCATATTATCGATTCATCAATTTATTTCTATATTTATTAGAAACGTAACCGGAGTAACCAAGTAAACGTATATCTCATTGGTGAGCAAAAAACTCGATCGGAAATCTTCTTCTTCTTTCATTCGCGTTATCTTCATTTTATTCATCTAACTCTTAATAAATATCCATGGATTAATAAACGAACCATCTCTTTGGTATACATTCCAAAGGGCAATGAAGTACGATGGAATTTGAATTGGCGAGTTGGTAGAAAGCTAATGATGGTACACGGACATGTGTCTGCGTGTATCCGTGTCTATCCGTACACACCATAGTAACCGTGATGCGAAACCGTGGCTGCTAACTATTCGTTGGACGAGTATCCGCCTCTCTTTGAGTCGAAGAGAACGCACAGCTACGTATGTACGCGTACGTAGATACGTAGTAGTGTATCTCCCTACTTTCTAACTCGTATTTCTGCACGCACGCACCGTGCTAACATATATATACATAAACATATATATATATATACATAGGTATATAACAGATATAAATATATACATACATACGTAGATAGATACGTGTAGCATGCACTGTTTGATTGACAGATGGGCCGTCCCAAGCTGACCATGTGCTACTGGAGACGCCTCTCCCTCTCCCTCTCCCTCTTGACCACGTCGAGCATTCGCTCGTTTCCAAGAAATTCCCTACCACGTCGAGCACAAGGGAAAATTAACCGAATTTCCTTTAACAAAAGGAACGAAAGAGAGAAGAGGAGAAAGATAGATAGATGGATAGATATAGAGAGAAAGAGAGAGAGAGAGAAAGAGAGAGAAAGGGCTGTGGTTTACCACTTTCGAAGCTAACCCCGTCTATACCTCATCTTAAATTATACCGAACACTTTAAAAAGGCTTTACGTGTTTCGTATTTGAGCCGAGCGCGAACTAGATTACGGATTTACATAAATCGGCGAAGAAGCGAACGAACGAATGAACCAACGAACGAACGAACGAACGAGAGAGAGAGAGAGAGAGAGAGAAGTAGAAAGAGATAGAAAGATGATCGTGAAAGAAACGCAAGAAGCTCGCATCTACCATGGTCCCTATTCGAAGTCGATGATAAGAGCACTGAAGCTGGCCAGTTTAAAAGAGAGAGAGCCGGACGCGGCAATCGATGAATTATCATACCCCTACGAACTCTTCCACGTGCGCGTAAAGCAATCAAGGGAAGAAGGTAAAGGGAAGAAGAAATCACTCGGAGAGACTTAGAGGAGCAATTATACTAATGGATGCAAAGTCGCACTCTGCTCCCTGCACCGGGCATGGTAATGAGTCGATATCACCGCATACCAAGACCTTGTATCCTCGGTCCACTCCTGACCGAGAGAGAATACGAGAAGAAGAAGAAGAAGAAGAAGGAGGAGAAGAAGGAGAAGAAGGAGAAGGAGAAGAAGAGAGCTTGCCGATCGCGTTCCTACACTCCACCTTATTTCTTTTTATTTCTATTTCTTTCTTTCTTTTTTTTTCTTTTTTTTTTTTACTTTTTATCTTCACTTTCTCTCTCTCTCTCTCTCTCTCTCTTTTTGCGTCTGTCTACCTTTCTATCTCTATCCCTTTTTTTTTCTCGTCACTTCGTCCCTTTCATCTTTCCTTTTCTCTCTCCCTCTCTTTTTTCTTCCTTATTACACGTACATACGTATCAAGGACACTATATATTCTTTACGTTAGATCGATAATATCAAACAATAAACGATTTCTCGATCCTTTCACCAAATCGTCGCAGTAGAATATGCACCGAATGGCTTCGCACTTACAACAGCATTAAACCAACCAACCAGTTGCCTGGCACCTTCTTAGAAGGTACCAGAGTACCTAACAGAAGCACAACTCGTGGTATGACCTCCACCATACCGTTTGCGGGATGTACCTGCTGCTACCTGCTGCCCTTACTCTTGGCCCTTTTGCTCTCGTCTTACCAACCTGCTACTTCTCTCCTTCCAACCTCTCGATCCACTTCCTCTCGACGATAACGGCCGAACACGAGCTCACGATTCGCTGAAATCTCGGGTACCGTGTCGTAAGGACGAAATGTTGAAAATATATCATCCTGATGTGACCCTCTGACCTTCGGTGAACACGCGAGAAAACTATTCCCTTTAGCGGACGGATATTAAACCTTTCGAGTCGATATTTTTCTTCTTCCTTTTTTTCCTCTTTTATCTTCTCGTTTCCCTTTCCATCGCGAAATAAACATTCCAATTCTAATAATTTTACATTAAATATATTTTCATTTAAATTACGTACTTTATATTAGATATAATTTTAAACGATGCGATATGAAACGGCGATATCGATGAAAAAGAAATAAACAATAGATAAATAATCATTGGACGGATCACTTAGAATAATATTATACAATTTGTTGCAAACAACGAAAAAGGAAAAACATTCAAATTCTAATAGTTTTGTAATCGACATTAAAACAGAAATGAATTATTTGGTAAAAGTAATAATTACACACACACACATATATATGTGTGTGTGTGTATATATATATATATATATACACGGATGAGTTAATAAATATCTCTTCGATTTAGATAAAAATAATTCGAAACTGACTAGACTAGGGATCGAGAGAGAAAAAAATAGAGGAAAGAAAAACAATAGAAAAAGAATAGGAAAAAAAGAAAAAGAAAGGAAGGAAGAAAAAAGAAAACAAAAGGAACGAATTATCGTTAACGATTGGAGCACGTTACCGTGGCAAGGACGCGTCTAAACTGTGAAGGAAGTGCATAGGGTCCTATGCTTTTGTACCTAGTAGATGCATTGATTGAAACGTGAACCAGTTAAAGGGTGCAACCCAATCTCCCGAGTAAGAGAAAGTAGATAAAACGCGCGCACGGCCACGCGACTTTCTACAATAGGGCTAATCTCACCTTGGCATTTGAGTAGGCCGGTGTCGTTTTCCGCCTGCTAAATGGGACAAAAAGTCGATTTGTAGTCTATCGAGTTGATCTTTAAGAAGTGACACTTATCACTTCGGACCAAAACTTTCCGTTTGACCATCGTCGTCGTCGTCGTCGTGATAATCATCGCGATCGTCATCAATGCAAAGTAGATAAATCGCAGTACTTTCTAAAAATAACAACGATAGAAACGTTGACTTTTTACACTACGTTCGTATCTCCTCGTTTCTTTTCTTTCTTTCGTTTCTATACTTCTTTAGCTAACAAAATTCTAATCGATCATTACATATACCTACGTATAATACGTACAAACGTACGTATGTATAAGAACGAAGAAATCAGATTCCACGAGCTCGATCGAAGCCAGTCTTCCTATCCTCGAGAAATAGAATTTGAAATGACGATTATCAAAGACCGTAAGGCCGAAGTCCGTTGACAAGAAGATAGCCGATACGATTACGAGACTACATTTCTCGGACTTCCACGAAGTCAGGTGTATTAGATAATCAACCATAGAGAGGTTGGAAGACTCGACCAAAGAGTCAACGTATCCGTATCGGTATCTACGTCCGGCATAAGCTAAATAAAGATATATCGGGGTATAAGCCGAAGAGAGTCTGCATCGATGCTAGTGAACTATTGGATTATTCGTGGCGTACGAGTAGAAGAGCCGCGGTTAACAGGCATCAGTCTGAGTTTGTTGGATTCGGGATCAGAGTAATCTCGTTTGCCACCCCCGATCAGCCTATCCCTGCCGCGCAGGGGTGAGTAAACCACGCCCTATCGTTCTGATATATTTCTCGAAACGGGACATTTTTTTGTCAAATTAATAGATAACACTTAGATACCTTAGTGTATATCTCGCAATACGTTCGTCAATACGAATCGTACGAGTTTTAACTTTCAAACGATGGGAATTATGTTGTCGGATAAAAAAAAATGTGAAAGTACGTCCGTGGAAAAAGTACTTTTCGAAGATGATTTATTTAAGCGGTTGGTCGAATCGTTGATTAAAAAAAAAAAAGAAAGAAAAAATAAAGAAAAAAATTCTAACCTGGGGAACCTCGGTAAGAACGTATTTTTCTTTCGAAACAACGTGTCGTTTGTTTTTCGTGTGGTTTTCGCTGATATTTGCACAATCTTGGACACCCCTGATGTTACTCGAGGTGTGTGATCTAATTAGTGCACTCTAGGGTGGGTTTTGCCCTCGGCAAGCCGCAATCCGCTCGTTTTTCGAGCTCGGATTAACTTATGAGGAAGTGGTAGTGTTTATATTCGAATAGAAAAATCCAATCGTTAAATTTTCTTGTAATTGTTCGTTAATCGACAATGATAATGATTGATTAACATATTAAGACGATAATCATCGAATAAAAACATACGAAATATCTTTGAAAATGACTTTTAAAAGACACCAGTAAAATGTACAGACTGCCTCAAGTCGAACGAAACTTATTTTGTTTTCTTCTGTTTTTTTTTTTTTTTCTTTTTCTTTTACAAATAAAACGATCTATATAACACTCGCTGTGTAACCTTTGAACTTCGATGCTCGAACCCTCTATCGAATTATCGTACTTTTCTGTCTCACCTATTTCGAAACGTGAAAACATTCGAATTAATAAAAACACGAAGATAATCCAATAAGATAATTCAAGATAAATATTTATCAACGATTCTTGTTCTCTTCTTGTTTTCGAAACTACGTTTTGATCGGACGATTCGATTATCGATCGTAATAATTACACATAATCTCTTTCCTCATCTTACACGTAAAAAAAGAAGAACTTTTCGAGAACGCGATCGAGCTTAAGATATATATATATATATATATATATATATATATATATATATAATATATGTGTGTATATTAAGATATATAAAAGAAAAAGAAAAAAAAAAGGAGAGAAAAGAAAAAAGAGAGAAAAAGAAGAATCAAAGTAGAAGTACCATGCAAGCGTGTACAAAATTTCGTTGCACCTTTGAAGATATTCGTGACAAGATCTACTAAAAATCAAGCTGCCAAACCGGAGTAAAACATTCGAACCAACGAGAGAGAGGGGGGAAGAGAGAGGGATAGACAGATAGATAGATAGAGAGTATGTGTATGTATGAAAGAGAGAAGGAGAGAGAGAGAGAGAGATAGAGACAGAACATTCGCCGACAGTTGCTCTTGACAGGCAGGTGCATCGCTTGATTCTTCGATCATCAGACGCGTTCGTTGATAGCTCGAACGGTATCATTGACCATTCGCCTTCCTTTTGAGACGTTCATAATTGGCTACGGTAGTTTGTAACGAGCGAAGGTTATATACGAGAAAGAGCAAAGAACTCCTAAAGTGTTTATTTTCTT
>NC_057692.1:3879753-3882253 GCF_014466175.1 Vespula pensylvanica | reverse complement strand
CGGTATTATTGATCCGAAGATTGCATTGCCCATTCTCGCCCATCTTCGAGATGTGCTTAACTATTCTAAACAGTTATGGTCTTCTTACCTATACAAGACGATTTCACGTATGTATATCTTTCGAGTTTCCAGACCTTTTACTTTTATATTTATAAAAATCTTATTAAAAATTAGATAGCCCATCATCCTCCCTCCCTCTTTCCTCCCACTCTTACTTTTAGTCAGATCGATTGAGATTTACGTAAATTGAATAATTGAAATAATTCAATGACTATGAGAAAATTTGATGTTCGTTCAAAAATGTTCGACTTTTTAGACACAAATGTAAAAAAAAAAAAGAAAGATAGAAAGAAAAAATGGAACAAAAGAAACTAAAAAAAAAATGATTATTAGAAAAACGATTGAACAGATGGGAACAGTCAAAAAAGGAAGATAAATTCTATTTTGAACCAGCCACTTTGTCGATCGTAACTGTTTAGTTTTGACCTCTCTCTTACTACTTTATAGCTTTCATACTTCTCTCTGTCTGTCTCTCTCTCTCTCTCTCTCTCTCTCTCTCTCTCTCTCTCTCTCTGCTCTTTCTCCCCCCTTATTTTTTGTCTTTTTTCATTATTTTATCGCTCGATCGATTAAGAAGCGATTTCAAAAATTGATTTCTTGCCTTCTTAGCGTGAGTAACGGGGAACTTGTGTTTTAACTCCGTATAGTAGAGATCGTTCGAAGCAAGTAAAAAGTTGGAAGGACCAACAATATCCTTTGTTTTGCTATGTACCTATGTACACCGAGTACGAGTAAAACGATTAATAACTGTCCAACGAACGAAAACAACTTTTCTTTCTTTTCTTAGGCGACATAGTGCGAGGTATAGAACGTGGGCATGGAATGAACGTAGCCATCTTGGATTAACACCATCATCGTAAAGGAAAATCTTGAATATTTATAAAATGCTAATTCTAATAGCTTTAATGGGAAGGCAAAATTAATGATCGCATTTAAAATGCTTTATCAACCGACGGCACATTTTAATTTGCTTAATAAGCATCGTATGACTATTTACAAAGAACTACTTCTTGCGTTATAGAACGACTTTTGCGCGTTAAACATTTTTTTTTCCCTATTTTTTTTTTTCTTTTTTCTTTTTTCTATTTCTTTTTCATCGCACGTACCTATCTCAAGAATACAAGTAAAACTTGTACGATCGTTCGAGTAGTAGGACGTGTAAAGAAAATAGATAAAAATTTAAACAGATAAAGAGAAAGAAAAAGAGAAAGAGAAAAGATAGATAGATAGATAGATAGATAGATAGAGAGAGAGAGAGAGAGAGAGAGAGAGAGAGAGACAAAAAGAAAGAGAGTAGAGGAACCTGAACTTCTAGTAGTTCTACTAGTTAAGTACCATTATATTTGCCAATTTGCAGGTACATATATAGATGGTTTGTGCTATTAGAGCTCTATGACTTACCGATAATTATACATCCTTAATTAAAGTAATTAACGATATAATAGATCTTTCCTTCCTCTTCCTTCCACCTCTCGTTTCTTTCTCCCTCAATCTTTCTATCTCTTTTTCCTCTCTCTCTCTCTCTCTTTAAAAAAAAATCATGCAGCCTTGTCTCTGACAATTCCTCTCTCCCTCTCTCCTTCTCTCCTTGTCTCTTTTTCTCTCTTCCCTTCCTTTATTGTCTTTTGCATATTTTGATGATGCGTACGTATAGATATACGAGACCGTAGGTGCTCATTCTCGACCCTTATGATCCTCTTAACCGTCTTGGATTTCCACAAAGCAACGATGCCGCCGTTTCATTCACTGATTATATTACGTGCCGGAGGAAGTCGAGTATTTTTATGAGCAATAACGCCTCGCTTTACGATCTGCCGCATTATCAATCGGTTTCTTCTTCTTCTTCTTCCTCTTCTTCTTCTTTTTTTCCGTCTTTCTTTCTTTCTTTCTTTCATTTTTTTCTCTTCTCTGTTTTTTTTTCTTTTTTTTTTTTTTTTATTATTATTATTATAATAGCTACTTTAAATCAAATGATTTACGAGCGCCACTAGATTTACGACGATTCTTTAGCTCTATTATCATCAGGAGAACGCGCGTTAAGAGGGTCCGTTTTACTTACTCACTCACTTAGTTACTTCACTTACTAACTTACTTACCGAACACGAACTACATTGTGTGCCGATTGAAACGACAGATTCTTATCGTCAGTCTCAAAAAAATAAAAATATAAAAAAAAAAAAGAAACTGCGATTCATTCTCGTTGATAACGTAGATTGAAATATATAATTCTTAGAAGGGAGTGAAATTTGTTATCAATTATTATTCCCTTGTTAAACTCGAATAGAATCGTTCGAAGAGGCATTTCTTTCTCGCTTACTTTCTTCATTTGATTTCATTTCATTTTATTTTATTTTATTTTTTTTTTCTTTTTACTACCTTACTCCTCTCCACTCTCCTCCTATCTTTTCTCAAACGCGAAACGTTAATTATTTCTGTCGAC
>NC_057692.1:3864753-3874753 GCF_014466175.1 Vespula pensylvanica | reverse complement strand
CAAAACTAGCAGGTCGCTGTATACACTTAACTTGCATATATCTTGTATACATACGTACGTAATATAATCGTGCTATTACAATCGTGTAATGGGTTCGAAGGAAGGTCACCTAGATAATTCATACATATATCAACGAAACCACATGATACTACGAATTTCATAGTAATAGCGATTCAGTTTCAAGATTGTAAACGTTTACACCGAAGCGCGACGGACATATATATCTATTCGTTAAATAAATATATACATTCTCTCGTCAGATCTTGATCAGGTAACTAATCGAATTAATCTTTACGTTACGTTACGTTACCTTACGTTTTACATTAAATCTAATACTTATCGGAGCTAATACGAATGAAAATAAAGTCTTTTGTATCGTCGAGAAACGATATCGAGTACTTATCTAAGTACCTATCTACCTATGTACCTACTTACCTACGTAAAGAAATAGAGAAAAAATATAGGAAAAGAGAGAAAAAGTTTGCTACTAAAGGTACTCCATTCGTAGTCAGTCACATGTAGAGTAGTTTAGAAAATTGATGTGTCACTTTCGATTGAACGTATACACGTATCTAGGTAAGTACTTAACTACGTAGGTAAGTAAGTACTATGTGGTTTTATTCGTGCGAAACGTTCTCAAAGTAAAGTAGGCGTGAAGTTGGTTAATTCGTCAGTGAGCTTTAAAAAAAAAAGAAAAAGAAAAAAAAAGAAAAAAAAAAAAGCAAAGAATTTTACACCAACGCGAATTTGTGCATTGTGCAACGAGATCGTTGCTTTCTTTAGGACAACCAACCCTAGTAGGAAAAATAACAACAACGATGACAACGACGACGATAACAACAGCAACAACAGCAGCAAGCGACACAATCGTGTAAGTATAGTACTAGACGCGTGATATTTATTATTTAAGGAAGCTATAGTATCACGGCGATATAGATAGTCCAGAACGTTTTATTATCGGCTATATTTACTATAGCTGCCAAGCGCCAGTATGTATGGTCCGTAATGATATCATTATGATTTAACGTCGAACCTAAGCGATAAGAAGTTAGTACGCGTCCAAAGCACTTTCATAGTCGATTCGCAAAACAAATAGTATACCTAGTAGAAACGCGGAACGTGTGCGCCCGCGAGAGAGGGAGAGAGAGAGAGAGAGAAAGAAAGAAAGAAAGAAAGAGAGAGAGAGAGAAAGAAAAATAGAGAGAGAGAGAGAGCAATTCCGATGTCTAGACGAGTAAGAAACTTTCCAAGTGCGAGCACACGCGAGCGGTGTAAAGAATCGCGGAATTCGACGATTCTATAATGTTCACCATAGAATATATGTGTGTGTATCCATTTGTGTATTACATATAGCGAGTAAATATGTTACGTATACATATAGATATAGGTATATTAAGAGTAACTAAGTAAGTAAGTACATAACTACGTAAAAAGAAGACGAACGAAAAGGAGTTGGCAACGTGAAGGAAAAGTGAACGATCGAAGTTCGAGCCAATAACAAGAACAACAACGACAAGGCATTCGTGCCTTGTACCTACCTAATCCCTCCCTTTCTAAGTTCGCACGTGTACGCCTTTATTGTTCTTTACACACGTACAGAGGGAAACGGAACAGACAGACGGACACACATGTACGAACACACACGTATATACTTGGTGAATCGAAACCAAGCGACAGTGTGGGACGCACGAAAGCGATAGAGACGAGTAGCCACTTAGCTGCTTGCTGCACATCCTTTCATACTTTATCTCCGACTCTTCTCGCTTCTCGCATCTTGCTAATAGTCGCATTTATTATCTAACTTAACTGGCTTATTAAGATTTCGTCGCTTTCGATTTGATCGTCTTTAGAAATATTAGGAGATATATGTATGTACGTATGTATATAGGTATATATATGTATATGTATATTTGTATATCGCATGTATCAACTATCTTCAATTTGCAAGTTACCTGTCGTAATACATTAGGTTAGTACTTACGAATTAAAACAATATGGCTCCGGTAAAATGGCCGTCGTATTTATGAAGGAATACACTAAGGATCGTACTAAAAGTGATCGTAAATCGAAATAATAATCGACACCGCATCGTAATATGGGATAATTTTTTAACATTTGGATAAATCGTTCCCCGAGACTAATCTATTTCGACGCGGATCGTCGCTCACGTTTAAAACTTCCACATCGATCGGACACCTTCGTTCGGACCGGGAGACCGGACGTATCCAATTGGCGGAGCCGTGCACCGAATGGTAGTAGAGAAAACGAGCATACATCCGCCATCTTGGAAAACAGTGAGGGGCAACGACGCGTTAGTTTGATATCATACAATTTGCACCGTTTATATCGTCGGTAACTAAGTCGAAAGATGTGTCCCGAGTGAAGGGAAAATAAAAATTAAAAAAAAAGAAAGGAATATATATATATATGTATATATGTATAGATGTATAGCCTGTATGTAAGATATCAAATAGCTTGATATAGTTAGAAATAACCATGGAAGTAACTACAATCTCAAGGAACGTTCCAGTTTATCGGATGGATACTGAAATCCTTCGGATTTCTCGAAAAAGAGAGAACTCCAGCGGAAAACTTCTAAAATGGCAACACTGGATCGGTCACATCGCGCGCGCGCACACACACCACGACACGACTATCAGGTTGCAAACCGCGTCTACCGATTATTCTTAAAAGTAGACGATTTTTCAAACGAGTAGCATCGATCACTGAGTTGTGCGATAAAGGTACCCTACAGGATGTTGCTATACGATGCTAAAACTTATGGATGGACGGACGTCATCGTCATCGATCGAGCTCTATTCGTCGTTGCGGAATATATCTATGTAGGTACGTAGATATGTAAATTTGGGATAGAATCTGTTTTTACTAATTCGTGATAGTGAGAGAAAGAGAGAGAGACAGAGAGAGAGAGAGAGAGAGAGAGGGAGAGAGAGAGAGGGAGAGAGAGAGAGAGAAAGAGAGAGAGAGACGAAACTCGATCGCAGACGTGTAATCTTCGAAGCTAACCTCTAGGCAAGCTAATAATATACTACTGATCAGTTCGACATATAACCTTACTATCCATGAAAAGAAAAAGCGCGCGAAAACGTGTAGGGTAGCTATACTTTTTCTTTTGTTCTTTTTTTCTTTCCTTTTGGTTAAATTTCAAAATGTAAACTCACCCGCGCAAAACTGAAGCGATACGCCATTTAACAGCCAAGAATACACGAAGAAAGAGAGAGAGAGAGAGAGAGAGAGAGAAAGAGAGAGAAAGATCTATCTTACGAATCCCTCGGACAAATTGATTTTTAACCATGCTTCCGATACGTAATTCTCGTAATTCGGTAATTCGTAATGGCTTCGGGCAAGCTCGAAGGAACCGTCCGTCCTGTTCGTCTTATATTCGTTTACCCGATGCAGAAGAAAATGAAAAGTCGATGTGAAAGCGCGTAGACGATGATGAAGCCGGAATTGTCAGGTATACCCTGTCTTTACACGGCGCTGCGGACCGCCCCGCGAGCATTAGCTCTATCTTTGCGCCGCCCAATTTTGCGTTGCTTGAAATGCAAATTCTGCCGAAACGAGCGGATAGCAAAATGACGGGATGCAACGAGGAACCTGACGTTGAAGATTCTGACGCCTACCTTCAATTTCTCTCTCTCTCTCTTTCTCTCTCTTCTTTCTCTCTCTTTTTCTTTCTCTCTATTTCTTTCTATGCATCGCGTATAAAAATTTGGTTTTCATTTCGCGATAAAAGAATCATTTCGATTTCATTGAAGTTCATCTCATGTGTTACCGTTGAAACGTTATTTGAATTTTCATTATTATTATTATTATTATTATTATTATTATTATTATTATTATTATTATTATTATTATTATTATTATTGATTGACGGACGTTGATAAACACAGAGACCTTTTTTTCTTTTTCCTCCCTTTACCGTTCTCTTCCTCCTTTTCTTTCTCTCTCGTTAATAAATTAATAAGAAAACGTGTTCGACGTGGATATCGCAAAAAAAAAAAAAGAGAGAGAGAGAGAGAGAGAGAAACGAAACTAAAGCTAAAGTCGAAATAAATCGCACCACGCGTGGACATGTGTGCGCAGCTGCGTTAGACTCTGTCCGTTTGTCAGTCCGTCAGTCCGTCAGTTCGTTCGTCCGTTTGTCCGTCCATCCGCCGTCCGTCCATCCGTCCATCCGTCCTTTCGTCCTGCCTGCCTTCTTTACAACGGCTCGTCTATAATTACGATCATCAAGCCCTCGTGTATCCCGCGGTGAGAAAAACGGATGCTTGAAAAAAGCAAATGACAGAGTCTAGTGACGTAATGACAATGAGATATACCCTGGAACTCCTGCCACCGGAAGTATATATGTTATATCTACGTATGTAAGTATCTACTTACTACCTGTGACTCTCTCTCTAATCGAGGACCAAACGTCTATGTCACTCTTACCCCTCGTCGTCTTCTCAAATGAAAAAGAAAGAACGAATAATTTATCCTGAACGACATGATTAATTATCGATCTTCGAAAATTACGAGAAAACGATCGAACGATACGTGAGAAGTTTAAACTGTCTACTTTCATAGAGAGTTTCGTCTCTTAATTTCTTCTTTTTATTTCTTTCATATTCTTTTTTTCTTTCTTTTTTTTTTTTTTATTATTATTATTTTTTTTCCAGAGGACTTTAAAAAAGAAAAGAAAAGAAAAAGAAGAGGAAGAAGAAGATAGAGAGAGAGAGAGAGAGAGAGAGAGAGAGAGAGAGATCTCGGCCGCGCGCGCGCTCAGCAAACAAATCGAGACTAATAAGAGTTTGATTCATGGTGGGGGCGAACTGGAGGGGGCCAATACATAAAAATAAGATAAATTTTACACTTCGTTGGTGATGAATGGCGGGATGAATTATTGAATAGTTAAACACACAGCGCCGTACCGGTCCTGCTTGCCTCGAGTCCGGGCCCAAATCCGGATGAGATACATCGTTGCCAACCGACACACAGGGCCGCCTCTTTCCGAATGAAATTTCAAAGGCTAGAAAGACTATCACTTCTCGCGACGTGTGAACGCGAATCAACTCTAACGCTGAAACTACCCCTATAAGAATTTAAACGGATTTCGACAAGTACTCGATACCGTTTCTAACTCGATTGTCATGCTTCGAAAAGTCCCAAAAAGAATGATTTCTCCTTTTAACGAGATATTATAGCCAGAAGTTTGACGATTTATCTCGTTTTCTAATATAATTTAAGATTCGATTATCACCGGGATTGTAATTCTATTCTGATATTTTTATCAATGAACCTGATGAGTAAGTATACGTATGTATTATATATGCATATGTTATATACTTTCAAAGAAAATCAAACTCGTTTCTTCTTTCTTTCCAAGTAAATTCTCTCTCTTTCTCTCTCTCTCTCTCTCTCTCTCTCTCTCTTTTTCTCTCTTGCTTTCTTTCTTTCTTTCTTTCTTTCTTTCTTTCTTTCTTTCTCGTTTGAAAGATCCTTCGATACCTACTATTGGTCCCCTGTTCGAGCTACGGCTGCCTAAGAGGCTCCTCCGTTCCTGGAGCATAAATTCACCTGCACATTTCACTTCGTTATGGCTCTATTCACGGTGCCGTAACCACGAGGACGGATATTTCTTGCTGTGAGGCCCATTCAGCACTCCTGGAACGCCGAAAGATCGAACGCACCACCGTTCAACTCGAATCGTTTTTACACTTTCATAGCCAGTGCGTATCGGTAATATCCAACGATCATTGTTCTATTAATCGACAAGGTCCTATCTCAAATATTAGATGAGATAGAAGTTTGTTGACGATGAAAAAAAAAAAAAAAAAACAAAATGAAATAAAAATACAAAACAAAAGGAAAGAATACTCGCGGAGTCATTTTCTTTTCTTTTCTTTTCTTTTCTTTTCTTTTTCTTTTTCTATTTCATCCACTCGCACGAAAATAATTATTTGCTCGTCGTCTATACGATTGAAACATGCGATACTTTGTGCGAATAAGATTTGTATGTTATGAAGTATTGAAATAATTCAGCTCCGTTGAATTCCAGCGTTTGTCACAAGCATATTATATTTCTTTAAGATGCAGACGAGGGAATCTTCATTTCGGAAGCAGTAACGTAACGCACAGGTATAAACATAATGGAGCACCAATCATAATTGGATACGAGGTGTTAAATCTGTTTGGAACGGCGGGTTACGGGAGTTATGACTCTTCCGCGAGTAATGGTCTTGTCGCGAATCGGCTATACGCTGTACACGGGGCGAAACGCATCGTGGCTCTGACTAACGTAAAGCGAGTCTATTAAATTACAGGCTGCAACGTTGCAACGTGGAAAGAGTAGGTAAATTATATCCTCGATTAATACCGAGAATGAAATTCTTCTCCTCTCGTACCTTCCCGCGACACATTTTCTTTTTTTCGTTTCTTCTTTTTCTTTCCTTTCCTTTTTTTTTATTCTTTTTTTTTTTCCTTTTCCCTCTCTCTCTTTCTTCTTTGATTGAATGAGAGTAACGGAAAAAGGAAAAAAGAAGAAGAAAAAAGAGAAAAAAAAGTGGACCGAGGTGAAGTAAAAAGAGAAAGAAAGAAAGAAAGAAAAAAAAAAGAACAGAAAAATAGATAAAAGAAAGGGTCACCCATCGAAGACAATTATCTACACGATTGACTCTTTGGTCCTTGGTGATAATATAATGAAAAACGATAACGATGACGCCAACAACAATAACAACAATAAGTACAGGATAATTTTGCGTAACGCCATCGGCGGCTGAGTATAGTGAACGATTTTATTTTTTTGAAAATCGATATGAGCACGGCGAACCGTAATATGTATCTTATGGTAAGCGTATAACAGCAGCAAGTTCGGCTTAAGCGAGGCTAACGTCTTTGGAAGCAGGTTCATTACAAGGCTATAAACTCACGTTATAAGGTCATAAGGATGCACGGCAATTACTTAAGAACTAATCAGCCAAAACGTGGCCGACCGCGCGTCCATGGAACGAGAATGATCGGGCTACTACGCTGCGGCTTGAGTTTTAAGTGCTCTCGTCTTAATGGCTTTGAAATACCATTGACGATAGATAAACAATTTCAATCGGCTCATTGGATCCTTAAAACGTTTTTAGAATTAAACGGAAAATTACGTTTATCTATGTAATTTTAGAAAGAGTAAGATCTAAATAGGCGAACACAAATATATATTACGATCGATCATGGAAAGATATTTTCACAATAAACACAATAAATAAATTTGATCGTAGAATAAGTCTGTGACGCGAGAAGGTAGAAAATTGATAATTTTGAAGAACAAAGATCGAAACGTTGAAGAGGAGGAAGGGATGGATGAGAAGAGAGTTAGAGAGTAAGAGTGCGGTGGAGTGATAGGAAAAAGGAAATGAGAAAATAGTATTTGCAAGGTAGGTTAACGAATCGTTTCGACGATCACAGAAAAGTGGAATTAAAGTTAAGGGCCCGTCGTTTCTCGTGCCGTCGTCTCTCTTGTAGGATCGAGAAGGGCGAACGAGAGCGAAGCTGACAGTCGAACGAGAGTCAAGATCAAGAGAGAGACTGACTAAAGTATAATCAGCTTTCGACTGAGTCCGCGGCCGCGTGTAATAACAGTAATCCCTTGGTTCGCCGGTAATTTAGCCGTTCGTTCAAAAACTCCAAATTATAGAAGCTGCTGTCATTAGGCAACGGCAAGAGCGCGGCGTGCATCGCAAGGCAACTTCTTCCTCGAACCATCGAAAATTTTAGGGAAACTCCGGTGTTGCCCTCGTTACAACCAAATACCGCGGATCGTTAAAGATAAATCTTCCTTCATTGTCATTCGCGACGAAAAGAAAATAGAAGAAAGAGAGAAAGAGAAAGAAAAAGAAAGAAGAGAGAAAAAGAAGTTTCCTACGTGCGATTATCTTTTCGTATTCTTCGATCGAATCCTGACTTCTTTCCTTTTCTTTTTTTGTTCTTTTATTCCTTCTTCCTTTGGTTTTTTTGTTTTTCTTACCTAGCAAATTTCACGTAAGAAAGATCAAATATTGTGTTCCTCGTTGACGGGAAAATCACTAGCCTACCTTTTCGAAAAGGGCAAACGTTTCGATCGAAGTTCCTCGTGGCCTCAGGGAAGAACTCCTTCGTAGATCGACGCCTCGATGTAAACCGAAGGAGCCGAGGAAGCAAAAGATGAATCAGGCATGTAGAAAGCCTCGAGGCATTCCCCATTGGATGGAATACGTCTGGACTATCTCTTCCCTTTCTTCTTTAACGTATCAAACGAAAGCCGAAGTATAAGGGACGAGAAGAGAGAAAGGATCGACGATCCGTTGCCTCTCTAGAGTACCTACACCTCCAAAGACCGTTTAAAACTCCATTACGTTCCTTCGTGATCCTTGAGAGATCACGAGCTAGCTCTCTTTACGAATGTATCCTCGACAGGATACCTTCTTGAACGAGATAACCATTCTGTGAAACGATTCTTTCACGTAGTCAAATTTCAAAACAAAAAAACTTTCGACCATAGGTAAGCAACTAAGGAAGTAAGCAAGCAAGCGAGCAAAGAAGCAACCAAGTAAGTAAGTACTTACTTACGTCTACGGGTAGATAAGTAGGTAGTTAACACGCGTAGATGGATACGTGTTCGTTCTGTTAACGCGTTCGAGAAATAAATTAGAAATATTTCGAACGATCTGATCTAACATCATTCATTTGATTATTAAGAATTAATAATATATCATTATTTATTGATATCGCGACGATCGTTCTTTCGTCGATTAAGAAAATAACGTTTGTCTATTTAAATCGGAGCTAAGTAAAAATTATTAGATTTATATAATTTTTCGATCGAAGTGTCTTCACTGTTTATATGCGTATTAGAATCGAATACTACCCCTCCCCCTCTTTCCACCCCCCCCCCACCCATCCACCCACTCCAATACCTCCAGTGTTGAGATCTCGATAGTTTCGAAAAGGAGAAAAAAAGAAAGAACGGAGAGAAAAAAAGGCAGACATAGAAGCAACGTGGAAAAATTTCTAGAAAATTTATTCCAACGTTTAATTTCCCATTCCTTCGTAATCAAGCGCGCATTATGTTGCCGTCGGCTTAAGTTTAGTACCGACTCTACACGAACGTATCTTCTTTCGTTCGATACGCACGAGGGTGTACGTGTAATTCCTTCGATTTATAAAGCACGTGCTTTCGTTCTAGCGGCCAAACGAGAAGCACGTGTTTGCACGAACGTAGAGTAAGTAAACGAACGAATGATAATAATAAATATAAAAGGAAGAAAATAATAAACCGATAATATACCGTTGCTAAAGGATTAAAGGATTTTACTCGATTGCCATAGATTACTTGAATTTCTCAAACGACAATATCTCGCGAGTAAGTTTCTACAATGTTCAAGAAGTAAAAAAGAAAAAAAAAAGAGAAAGAGAAAAGAAAAAAAATATTTACACAGTAGTAGACATTTAAAATTGCCAGGTTCGTCAATTAATTTTGTTAAAACGTTCGACTCGATCGAATCGAGCCTTATCGTTTCAAAAATTTTGTAACATGTGTATAGGTGTGTGCGACAGACAACTTCGAGAGATTTTCATGAATTTTAATATCTTTCTCGTTTTTCAAGATAATTGTTTATCTCAGTAAGATGTTTATTATGTGAAAACAAAAAAAAAAATTATGCGATTGATAGTATTAATGCTCGATCAAATTGATAAGATTTAATGATGATTAGCTATTATTCTTAAGAAAATATATGTCTGTGTGTGTGCACGTGGATGTCAAATAATAGATATCAAAAAAGTAAGTTCGTTGATCGATTCTGAATGTCGTAGAATTAATAATTGGCAATTATCGTTTAAAAAAAAAAAAGAAAGAAAGAAGATAAATAAATAAATAAAAGAATGAAAGAAAAAAATCATGTAGGTTGTGAATACCTAGCACATGTTCGTCGTCGTCGATTAACGACTGTCTAATGTCTTTAGAAACGTC
>NC_057692.1:3812253-3859753 GCF_014466175.1 Vespula pensylvanica | reverse complement strand
GGATCACGAGACACGAACGATATCTCCTCGTTGTTGTAGGAAACGTAGACTTCACGATTGTGCCAATGGTTAGAAACTGGTGTGGCGGCGATGTCCGTGAAAAAAAAAAAAGGAATAAAAAAAGAGGAAAAAAGAAAAAAAAGAACCCCGAGAAACCACCGAGATCCCCGACTTTGACTCGATTGTACCTACACTTGGACGATCGTGCCTGACGACTGAGATAACACCGATAAGGGATGAAACAGGAGGTACGAAAAAAAAAGAGAAAAAAGAAAAGAAAAAAAAAGGAAAGGGAAAAAAACTTATAGCACGATGAAACCGATCGAAACGTATCACTGACATGCAACTCCGTCCTACACCTTCTATAGTTTGTTTTCAAAATGTGTCCGGTATATTGTGAAAAAAGACAGATTACAACACAAAATTGCTTTGATAATGCCATCGTTTAAAAAATAGAGAGAGGAAAAATATACACACACACACACACACACACATGTATGTATGTATATGTATGGTCAACTCTTGTAATATTAATAGATTAAAATTTTTCCTATCGATATCATTAATTTTCTCGTTAATTCAAAGTTGTAAAAAATATTCCCTTAGCATCGCGTTTTCGCGAAAAAATAATATTTTTTAATAAATTAGTAAAGTAAGTACGATAATTCTATTCGTTAAGTACCGTCGGCACATGGACCTTTGATGCGTGTCCATGTCCGACAAAGAGCGGATGCAGCACGTCCACGATCTCCCTTTTTAGCACGAATTAATTTAACTTGCATTGCATAGTCTCGCATCTTGTAAGAAAACTGTAACGAATCGTAAGAAGAAGAAGAAAAAGAAGAAGAATTTGTAACTGTCCCTTCGAGAATTCAAGAAACTGGATAAATAGTTACATCTACGATATATTCAGGTCGCATTTTTAGACGACATTAATTAACCTTATTCGCTCTTATCTTCTCAGATCGTTCAATCGTCCAATTCCGTTATCTCGCCGATGTTTAAGTACGTACCTACTTTATTACGTCACAGAATTCTCGGCTCATCGCATCTTCGAATAAACGGTTTCTTCCTTGTTTCTCGATCACTTCGTTATTAATTTATATTATAAACATTTATTTCGTATATTAATATAGTTCATGATAATCATATATTATTCATAATATACTCAGAAGTATCATCAGCTATCTATATTTTATATTAGCTTGACCAATAAGTAACTCTGAAATTTTCAGTACTTTATGTCTAAATGAACAGTATTTTATATCGAATGAAATAACACTTTTGTTAATATATTTTATTAAAAATCGTTATTCATTGGTCAACTAAGATCTATGTCGTATTCACGATCATTTCTCTAAAGAATATTGAATCCTTCAAAATTTCTCCATATTATTCATCTCTCGATGCCTTGCCTTGAATATTTTTCCCATCACAATATGTCGAACTGAATATCGTAAAATTTTAACGATTATTTCTGTTCTCGCGAATTCAACGATCTAAATTTAACGTAGAACGTTAGACTGACAAAAAAATATTTGATACGAAAAGAAAGCGAAATGTTCAGCATCACTAAATATTCCAGCTCAATAAACAACCACGATTGTCAGAAAAATAGAATTTTCTAATCCATGTAAACCACATTGATAGCCACATCGATTATTGATAATTGAAACAAAAAAAAAAAAGAAAAAAAAAAAGAACCATAAACACGCGGCACGCTTTGCGTGTAATTATGGAGATAATAAGTAAATCCATAGGTGATCGATAAATTTTCCATGAAAAAAAAAAAAAAAAAGAAGAAGAAGAAAAAGAAAAAAAATGATTCGTGTTACTTAGCGGGGAAAGGGAAAAACAACTAAAATGTGAAAAAGTTAGAGGAGATCGTTGATACCGTACTCGCGAATTCGTCGTGACAACGACTCGTGATAAAATTTCTTGGAAATCTGTCGTTTGAAGAAGAAAAAAAAAAAGGAAAAAGAAAGGAAAGAAAAAGCCCGGCAAAGTTTGAAAAGTTGGAAAAAAGGAATACCATATCTATACCGGTGTATCGCTATTCCGTGCCGTATTAAAAATAATGGCTCCTTGTGATTATAATGGCTAAGGCATACAAGAAAAAGAAGAAACGAAACGGAGAAAAAAAGAAGAGGAAAAAAAAAGGAAGAGAAAAGAAGAAAAAAAGAAGAAGAAGGAGAAAAAGAGAGAAGAGAGAACCAATATGGCGTCGGTAACAATACAAAAGTGAGACTTAATTAGATAAATAGATTGTTTTCAAACGTAAAGCCGCAATCAAGACTGCAACTAGTGCCGCTATTGATGCAACGATACCAGAACTTGAACGTTGCCAGCGACACAGGAGCGCGCATATTGCTGGTAATTGCGTGCTATGAATAATTACTCGTCCTATGTAGGTATATTACTCCCTCGACTGTACATACAAGTCGGTTTACCTTACCATTCGTGAACGTTCACAATTCACATTGGAATATGAAACGAATGCGTACCGTAGGCACGTAAGTAAGTAAGTAAGTAAGTAAGTAAGTAAGTAAGTAGTACGTAAGTATTAATAATAACTCGAGAGATTACGAAAAAATTCTTTCTTATGTCGGATAAAACATTTTCACGAATGCATAACGCGTAATTCGTATTTCAAGTCGATCAAAAATATCAAATCATACTCGTGTGGTACCAAGTTCGCGCGATTTATTCTCGTGAAATCAAAAGAAATTTATTTCTTACGTAAAACGTAAAACATTTCGTTCGACCTTATTTTTAAGTTACACCGATTATCGTACAAGTATTTTCAATGAATCTTATAGCATTGTCGACTTTACGAAGGAATCTATATATTTCCTCGAACGAATATTTTCTATATCCTTTTTGTTTTCCCTTTCAAACTCTAAATATAACGAAACACGAGTGTTCCTTTTAAAGTCGAGCATAGAAAAATGTGATCGTATCGAAACTTGATTTCGATCATAAAAATCCGATTAAACGGATAAAAAAGATGAAAAAAAAAAAAAAAGCTTCAAAGAGAGATCAACGAATTGAAAATAATTAGGATTTTACAACGATAACCAGAAAAGATATATTATTTTGTTTATCACCCGCAGGAAAATGAAAATAAAGGATTCGACGTAACGAAAGGTATAGTCAATTTTTTGGTAAATAACATGAGATATATCGTTCAAGTTTTCAAGGCGAAATAATACCTATACCTATAGCTGAATTGTAAATTTGTCGACCTTCGACCGTAAAGCGTTTAAGTTACATGCGTGAATCCAAGAAGAGAGAAGCCGGAGGATGTCTTCCCCATATCCACCCCTCTTACCTTCAGCTAATTGGCTTGGAATATGTATCGAACAGCAAAAATATATCGGCCTTAGCCGTGTGTCGAACCAATGATTACCCCGACTTCCAGACTCGAGCTATGGCGCGCGTTACATTGTTATTATAATGAAAAAAGGATAAATACAAGCTGCTGGTACGTGATCGGCGCAATTACCTTCTTATGATGATTTTCGTAGTGAGGAAAGAAAAAGAGAAAGATAGAGAAAGAAAAAGAGAGAGAAAGAGAGACAGAGACAGAGAGAGAAAGAGAGAGAAAGAGATGGGCCGAGGCTGACCGCGCCAGTTCGCTCGGTCCGAAGAAATCATCAGAAATTATAAGCGAAGAAATTGGTAGTCTACCCCACGAATGATTGACAGCCGGTCTACCCCGTACCATTCCTCTCGTTCCCCTTCGCTACAGACTTTCGTATTACAGGAGGCCGCGTATCTTTTCCTGATTGTCCCTACGGACGTAGGGATAATCCCATGATTGGAAAGCATTAGTACCGTAGCTCCTCGGTAATCGTAGCAGAAAGTTTGAAAAAGACAAAGGAGTTTGTCGGCGAATTCCTTGCAAGAGAAGAAAAAAAGTGTCTGAGTTGTTACGCGATTTCTACTCTTTTCTCTCCCTCTCTCTCTCTCTCTCTCTCTCTCTCTCTCTCTCTCTCTCTCTCTCTTTTATTTCTCCTTTCTCTTTCAAAAACATAGTTTTTCAAACGAATTTCATTTTTTAAATCAGTCAGAATTGTGTAGGTCAACGATGATCGTTCTTTACATCATTACGATTCGACGAAATGAACTATTAATCGATTATAATAATGATTCGATAATGTCAATTGTTAATTAAGTTTTTCAAGTTTTTCAAGAATGTCATAGTTCGATCTAGATTTAAGTGATAAAGTTAAAAGTTATGTCGAACTTTATCTCAAGTTCGATGATTTAGAAAATCTTATCTTACTGTTAGGAAAAGAAAATTATTGCGTTTTTGTAGATATATATCGTATATGCATTCAAGTGAATGATCGAAACGATGTCAGACATTTATAATCGACTTTACAACTCCGATAATGTAACAACGTAACGTTATCCGAATAACATCGAGTGAATCAAAAATTCTTCACATTTGACCACATGTATTATTTCTAATGTATAATTTCTATATTTACACGATCATTTTTCTGAGATCTTACGTCGAACGTTCTTGTCAAGCAAATCCCCCCGCAAAAAAAGGAGTGGATCCTTTTTATCAAAAGTCTCAATCAATTTTCTCACATTTTCACTTGGTGGAGAGTCTTACGGCAAAACAAAAAAAAAAGGAAAAAATAACAAAAGAAAAAAATGTACGACATAAAATGATTAATGAAGAAATCAAGACGGTAAAAAAATGATTTGTACGATCTGCGGATCGACGCGCTATAGTAGAACGCCGTCGACGTAGCTTCGCGCAAAATGGCCGACGAGAATGTAACAGTATTCTCCGTTCTCCAAGTAAAAGATTGTAATATTGTAAGATAGTCGAAGGCGATATAAATTTGTTGAAATTTCAACATTTCAAAACATTGCGATATCCATCTATCCGTTCATTCATGCAATTTTTTATCGATTTCCGAATAACCGAATACAATATTCGCCAAGCCGTTCGCTGAATCTTCGCTGAAAGTTATTTCCTTGTCAGACCGAAACGACGACGGTCAGTCGAAAAATTCGAGGCCCTTAATAAGCGCCGTAGGCACGCTCGCTATTACGACGGCATTGTCGGCGCTGCGTTTTATTAGGCCTCCCCAAAAACACAAAACAGTTGGCCACGTCAAAGTTCCTTGGAAGGAAGCAAAGGCGGCATTGTAATGTGTCTCGACTCCTTTATATATCCTGAAATTGGGTTGTTAAGGAATTATACAGAATCCCTGATGCGATCGCGTAAATAGTGTTTTACGATTTCCAAAAGGATAATTTTCTTTTTTCGTACAACTATCTAAACTGTCAACTATATTATCAACTTATGGAGAAGGAGATCAGTTCGCTGATACATTTTGATAACATTGAATATGTCCCTAAGAAATTAACCTTTGCTTCGGTTAGATCTTTAGATGTGCCCGTTTAAATGTCCGAGACAAGTATAGATCTGAGAGATCTACAGATCTATAGAGTACATCTACAGAAAATGGTTCTGCATATAACATATTTGTTTTACTTATGTATGTCTCTCGAGAGAATTCAAAAGTAATAAATAAACGATTAAATAACAAATAAAAAGGTAAAAGGATGAGTGAGTGAGTGAGTGAAAGAGAGAGAGAGAGAGAGGGAGAGAGGTGAGACGAAGAGGAATAGCAAAGTGGAAGTGCGATAATCAGTAAATTGGGAAGAATTGAGGCCAAGTATAGCGAACCATACCCGGAACGTCAAAATGATACGAGTAAAATAATATCAAGGCCACAACGTTTACCACGATACGACGTAAAAATGGATGGATATCCTTGATCGTACGGCGAATAAGTAGGTACACTTCGTACTAGTACTTTGGACTTTGTGACTGTATGATATATGTATATGTTTCTGTGTACGTCCGCGTGTGTGAGAAAATTTCGTGGAATCGAGATTTCTACGTAGTGGATCAGATTGATCAAAGTAATTCGAGTTGGTATCGCCTGGACCCGTAGAGTCGGTAGATCTCTTTGATGTTAAATCTTTCGAGTGATCCTTGAGTTACCCTTTTTCGGTCGATTGTCACAGTGATACGAGAAAGATGACAGATCGTTTATCGTAGATATTTTATAAATTGTTAGCGCGTAAAAGAAAGAAAATCATAGATTTTCAATCGGAAAATCGATGAGGAGAAAAAAAATAAATAAGAAAAAGATAAAGAAAAAAAATATATATATATGAATTATCTCCTTTCATCCGTCGGAACATTTGAATCCTATCTTAAAAGTTCTTCTTAAGATTTTTTCTTACGTCATAGATTTAATGCATAGATGAACGAAACGCGAAAACTGCACAACGACTTTGTCATTGTTATAAAATGACAGCTCTATACCTATACTCGATGTCACAATCGTAGTAGAGTGACTTTTTGCTGACAGAATTGTTGTAGACGCTATGTAAAAGTAATAAAGAACATCTTGTCGCATGGTTTCGCGCATGATGAGCCTAACAAAGAAACCTTGGACCGGGTGCATGGGAAAACTTGGAACACAAGTCTTGCTGCGAACTCCGTATACAACAATTATCATTAATTCACTAATTATCAACGAGTTCCTTTTTAATAGGCTGGAAAACGTTGCAACGTTTAATGACCGGTGTCATGCGTGTCACACTGCCCCAGCTCTCAAAGACATTTCTGTCTCTTATATTTTAACTAGTACGTAACCAGTAAACTGACTAGACCCACATTTGAAATAATTCGATCGACCTATTTGTTCGAAAGGAAGGACCACGTATTATGTTAGATCTAAGAATAGTATTTACTGATGAAATAAATTCGACAATTACGATTCGTAGTATTGTAGCCTTGGTGACTATGAAAATGATCTAAATCGTATATATTTTTACGATTATCTATAGATTATTGCAATGTAAATCGATGTAATGGAACATAGACGATAAATTAAATTTCTTCGCACCTTTTACTTGGATCAGTTTCGTAATAATTATGAAGAAAAAAAAAATATATATATATATTATGAATAATAATAATAATAATATAATGTAGTAATATTATAATAACATGATAATGATTATAATAATATTATAATAACACATTATAATAACATTATAATAATTATATAATAATAAATATAATTATGAATAACGATGGTATAAATCATTGAATATAAATTTTGAAATGAATATAAATGAAAAAAAGCAGTAGCAGTTAATACATCGATAAAGTGTCAAAGGAACGCCGTATAGCAGGCAATGTTAAATCACTGACGTGTTAGCGTTAGCCTGACATAGGGTCACTTGATATTCTCAATGGCAACACTTCAAGGTGGACAGTTGACAGATAAGTGACAACTGTGGGAGTGGCACTATGCTGACAGCAATATTAAAGCGGTAAAAAATGTAGACACGAACTGTCCAGCTTGACGTGGGAATTTTCTTTGATAATATCCGCCGTGTTAGGATAAAGAATTATACCTATTTCTCTCCGACGGTTACTCGATTAAATAGTTACGCTATAAACGACTCTTACGCCATTCCTATAATTTTTTTTCAATTCTTCACGTGCATACATATATACGATAATGCATACATATATAAGAGCAATCCAATATCATTAGGAAATCTATACTATTCTTTTTTCTCCATTTGAATATTTAAATCGCAAAAAAAAAAGAAATATATTTGTTGCGCTGTTTCACTTTACTCGCATTATTTAACTGATCTTATAATCAGTATATCAATAACGACAATAATAATAATACAATAATAACGACGATAATTATGATAATAATAATAATAATTTTTTATATAAATTTTTTCTAAAGAAACATTGCATGCATCTTACCTATACAATCATTCTCTTAGCTCGTAGATTCAAGTTCGAACATTCTTCTCTTCTAAACTGAACCTCTGGATCGAATAGCGATCGATGATGACTACTGTAATAAAAAAGAAAAGAAAGAAAAAAAAAAGCAACGGTATAATGTCAGTTAAATAATCGAATAACAGTAAATAACGATGATTAAATGCAACTATGTAAGAATCCGTGAGAGAGTAACCGACGATATATCCACGAGAGTATGCGGATTCGGTAGGAAAGGTTTTAAAAAGAATTGCGAGAAAGTAAAGAGTGCACGCGACCAAGATGGCGGACAGCTGTGTATATAAGATATACCGGTTACGGGGACGACCACAGGAAACAGGCATGGAAGCCGTAGGAGGACGGGGATAATTACGTTGGGCAATGCACGAAGCTCCTCCCCTTATTCAAACCTAAAGCCTGTAACTGCAAGTGCCAAGCTACACACTTTGCGGTGCGCACAAATGACACGTTCGAGGACTGGCAATGCGCACACACCACCGATAGGAAGCCCTCCTTCCTTCCTTCTATGCGACAAATACGAGACGTGCTCGTGCAAATAGACGGAAAGAACGATAGTAACCACCGAGAACGAGAAAGAAAGAAAGAAAGAGAGAGAGAGAGAGAAAGAGTCCCTGGAAATCTGACTCACTCACCCTGCCAACCCTTATCCATATACCTATCGGTAGAATTGCTTATGATATACATATAAACTTATCCGAGAATATGCAATTACACTTGAAAAAGTATACAAGTACGATAAAGTACAATGATTGAATCGAAAACTTTCGATGAGATAACATCACACCTATGCTATCGATATATATATATATATGTATGTATGTATGTATGTATGTATGTATGTATGTATGTATGTATGTATGTATGTATGTATTATATGTATGTATGTATGTATGTATGTATTATATGTATGTATACATATATATACGCACATATATGTATGTTTGAATGAAAAGGGAAATATAAGTTTACCAGAGATATTAACTTTTACTTCAAATTTTTCGTAAAAACTTACCTACCTATCCTAACATATTTTATTGTCGTTAATTTATGCATAAGTGAGGTTAACTTAGTTGCGAGTTATATAGAAAGTTCGCGACGTTAAATATACGAACAATCGTAATAAATTATCTCGAGACAAGGAAATATATTATTTTTTATATTCGTTCGATATTTTTATGCGCGATCTTTTCGAGAAGAATTAACGTTCCGCACCGATTACGCCATCTTTTTAAAAAATTTTTAATCTGAAATATGCAACTTCACGTACATTATTGTAAATGTGCGAACATTAATTTATAAATTGATGGGTAAAACGATACATACCTCATTAATTGGTAATTAAACAGGAATCATGAAATTTGATAAATAACTTTGAAATATATTTATTCCCTATAAGAAAATAATTTCGCACGTTTAAACGATTTTATTAACGATTTTAAATGTTTCTCGAAATCTATTAATGTTGTATGGAAAAAGATGAAGTCGAGATTGAATCCTCCAATCCTAACGTAATATGGATAGAATTGAAGTTTCTGATTGGTCGCAGACATATATCGTTTCTAAAACCAATCAAATTGCAGAGAAACAGTTTTGCTTACATATCGATTAATGTTCATTGGTCGAATGGTAGAAGCTTATTTAACTATCTGTATTTCGTGTATATGTGTATATATGTGTCGTCTTTCGTTCATATAACACGTGTTCGTGGTATCTCTCTTAATTTATCAAATATTATTAAATATTATTTTATTTATCGAGTTAGCAATGTATTTAGGTTATTACGTGATATTTAAAGATACCTTTTATTAAAATATTTACGATTATTTAATTTAATAAATTCTCACAAACGAACAGCGAATATGGATGTGAAATTAAGTGATGGATATTTTGATTTGTGTATAAATGCATCGAAAGATAATACGTCGAATTTGAGTAGTATTTTATTAAGGTTATATCAAAGTAAGTTTCCAAATTATTCAACTTATCATTATTTATCTTATTGGTTAAAGTTTAAAACATTCGGTTTGAGTGTGAAGATGTTTATAACCTCTATTATAATATAAACATTGTTATAATTGATATAAATGAATTTATAATCATAACGATGTAATGTACGCTAGTGGGATTTAGGACGGTGGCAATTAATCAAACCATTGACGATAGTATTTTTGATACCGACAAAAAGAAGAAAAAGAAAAAATCAGAGAACAACGAAAGTTCAGTTACGGTTCCTAATCCACTTGATATTGCTGATTTAGTAAAAGAATTTGAAGGCAAACTTCGCATTTTTAATAGGCTTACATTTATTTATTCTGATCACTTAAAAACTCATATGTTGGTAAATATTATATTTCCAAATTTTATAAAATAATATATATATTGTTAATGAAAAACAAGCCATTTCATAATAGCTCATTTCCAGAATCATTGCAGTAATTTGAAAAAGTTTCATTTGTATTCTGTGATACCGAGAACAAAAACAGCACTTCAGGTAACCGCATTTAATTATATCTGTCATTCTATATTCTAACTAATTCAAATAATTTGTAGTTTGCATGTTCACAACTGAATACGGATCTCATTACTATAAATGCATCCTGTACTGGATTTAAAATGAATAGAAAACTTTATTTACAAGCTGTAGAAAGAGATATACATTTTGAAATACAATATGCAGATGTACTAAATCCAGAACAGCGGAAAGTTGCTATTCATCATTCTCATTTATTTTATGTATATGGAAAAAGTAGGGTAGGTTACATATATATATATATATAATTTTTTCTTTATGTTAAAATCAATTAAAAATTTTTTTAATTATTCTTTAGAATGTGATAATATCAAGTGGGGCAACTAATGTTACAGAAATTAGAAATCCTTATGATGTCATAAACTTGTATCCTTTAAGATAACTTAATTAACAAGTCAAATATTTTATTTAATATTCTTTCTATTACATATATTGTTCCTTATCTGTATAAAAATATTATATAACCAAAATAGGGGTGCTTTATTAGGATTAAATGAAGTTAAAGCCAAAGCAGCTATTTTGTACCAGTGCAAACATCTACTTTTAAGAGCAGGCAAGAGAACTTTCATATCAAATACAACCTACAAAATAATTTTTTTTAAGTGAACTATAGTTACAATATTCAATTTTCTTTTAAAATTTTATTGTATAAAAAATTTTCAGAAAGACGACGTTACGGTAAAGTTTTTGCAATAAGGATAAGAGAAAAGTTGGAAGAAGATAATCATAAAGAATCAAATGCAAAAAAACTAAAGTTATGAATACTATAAATATCATTGAATTTATAGCAACATATTTTAAATCTGATATTTCATTCAGAAAATAAAACCTATTTATTTTTCTTTTTTCATATTTCTTTTTTTATTATTAATACTCCGTCCTTTGTAACAAAACATTAATCAATGCTATTTCGTTAGAAATGATTTTAAATGATGTATCTTTACTTGTAATAATTTAGAAGTACTTACAGATATCAATGTATTATCATTAATATTTTATCATTAAGGATGTATATGATAAAATTGATAAGAATTAATAAGAAGATAAGGGCTTTCTAAGTTCAACACAAAGTAACTTTTTCATAATACTTATATAATATTATATATTATTATTATTATTATTATTATAGTAGTAGTAGTTGTAGTAATAGTAATAATAATAATAATAATAATAATAATGATGATGATATAAAATAGATTAATCATGTAGGGGAAAGTACAAAAAATATCATTGTGATTCTATCTCATAGATAATGTGGAAACAAACACATGTTTTAATTTTTATTACAGTAATTTATGATATATAAGTATATTCACTAATTATTATTTTTTACAAAATCTTATTTTTTGTCACGAATTTATAATAGTTATTATATGTGTCGAATACGTTCATTATTCTTTATATATTTAGATCGTAAAAAAAAAATGTGTATCAGTATTCGTATCGTATGTGATACATAACATTACTGCGAAATACGTATCATTATTAGAAAAAGATATAAACATGCGAGTTCAACCTAGTAAACTATTATTTATTCAGTCTAGTATCTATTGTAAACTAACCCTGTTGTTATGTTACTCGGGGAGAGATATAACCTACACAAATTTATTCATACGTCGTGGACGCACAGTGGCGACAGTATTCCCCTGTTGCGCCTGAAATCAAATTTTATCTGCATTTGTCACTGAAGTTAGACGCACTTCAAAGGAAAGGTTATTCTGATTGAGAGATCGTTCTGCATGGACATACCGTAAATTGACTTTGATCAGACGTAATACAGTGATCACAAAGAAATTTTATAAAATAAAAAGAAAATAGTGACCTTAACAAAACCTTCAGAAATCATGGTTCTAGAAGATTATAAAGATATTATTGGTACATGCGCTGCAATTACAACAATAGGACATATGCTATCAGGAACGTGAGTTAATAATATAATAGTATAAAAAAAGATCGCAATATACGCAATCTCAAAAGGATTAATTAAAGCGACATTTCAGACAAGCACGTGACAATTACATGTTAATGATCATAACTATTATGTTAAATGTAAGAAGAATTAAATTATTAAATATTTGATTGTAGTGTAATATGCAAGGATATTCACAAAAAGAGAACCTCGGAGGGCTTCGATCCTATGCCCTTTTTGGGTGGTGTAGGAATGTAAGTGTATAATCTCATTTTAAATATACATGTTACAAATTTTTCATTTTTTGCTTACAAAAATTAAATTATATTCGAGTTGAATTATATTTCAAACAGAGTTTTATATATATATATATGTGCTTTATTCTTGATGTTAAAAATTTTGCTTATAATGTTAATATATCATTGATAAGAATTTGTTGTGATAAGCTTTTTATTAAAAAATTTGTTAGCTCTTTTTCCAAATCTTTTCTTTTAATTATATCTTTCTTTTTTGTTTTCTAATATTTGACAAAATTAGTTAAAATAATATATAAAAATTAAGATTCTTTATAGGTCTATATTAATGCTTCGCTATGCCTGGATGCTTGGCGATCCTACCATGATTAAAGTTAATGTTTTTGGATTAATAGCAAACACTGTATATATGGCTGTGTATTGCTATTATTCTCCACATATGGTATGATTCTTTGTTTTATTAATATAGACAGTCTTTCATGCTTTTTTATGTTCAAATATGTATTATTAACAGTATTATTATCCTTACTTCAATATATAATTTAAGATATCTTCTATTTGTTTAAATGATTGTTTAAAATGATAAAAAAAAATTTATTGAAGACTAACAAAATATTGATTTTTACTAATTGCAAGCTTTTTCTTTCATGCACTGCATTTAAATATAATTTCAATATGATCCATAAAGTAGAAAAATTATATTTAACAGTATGTTATAAATATTCCAATATATATATATATAGAAAATTTTTGCATAGACTGTTATTTCTTTATAGACCATAATATGAGATGTATTGCAATTGATATCTAGATATGTTTCATTATATCCTATATTAGCTAGTCCAACATTTATTTACTTATCTTATTCTCTCATGTATTAATATTAATATTATTATAATATTTTCAATTTGTTTGGACGCTGCTTTCATTTTAAAAAATGGAAAATATTTCTACAAAACTTATTTGGAAATTTTCTAATAGATATCATTTTGTACACCATTGTGCAATGTTCATCATATAGTTTGAATTATATAAAATCTGTTTATATAATGACACCTTTCAGATAGACAAAATAATATGAGAATTTTTCTCTTCTATGATAATTTTTATAGAAAGATACGCTTGCTTTAATAAGTAAAGCAGTGATTTTTGTAGCAGTATTTCTCGCGTATACTCAAGTGGAGCATCCTGACAAAGTTGAATACAGATATGGTATAATTACAACTATGCTACTTCTATTTTTAATAGCATCTCCTCTTATACATCTTGTAAGTATAACCTAAAATGATTATATAATCGTTCACAATATGAAATATGCTGATATTCTTGCATACTTATATCTACAGAGAAAGATTATAGAGACCAAAGATACATCAATTCTTCCATTTCCACTTATTGTTATGGGTACGGCAGTATCATTTCAATGGTTGTTATATGGACTTATTATAAATAATGTTTTTGTGATTGTAAGTATGTCTAGAACTTTATAAGGGATAATTCAGTTTCCTCAACGTTTAAAGGATACAAATATTTAAACTGTATCATGTTAAAGTTTCAGAACTCTGTTGGTTTTGTTCTATCATTGGCTCAATTATCATTGTTTATTATTTTTCCTTCAAAATCTTCAAAAACTCCAGTGCCAAATGTAGAGAAAAAAAAGGATTAATAGCATTATTACAATAGTTTTTAAAATAACATAACAGATGTGTTACGTTATGTACAGAAATAGAAATATAAATATTTAAATGTAACAGCTCAAAAGTATAATGAAAATTACAATAAAATATCCTATACGAAATCGTTTATATAATAATCAACGTCAAACCTATCTCAGAAAGACTATTCCAAAGTCAGAGTGAATGCTAATCTGAATTATAAGGACTTGACTAATTTTTATTAATTATATGGTAATTATAAATTATTAAGTCAGTTATATAAGTATTTCGTTGTCGTATGTTTTGTAAAAAATGTTAAGGTTATCTCTTTACCAAATTTATCATATGATTAAGTATTTTGAGAATACTTAAGTAATATTTTCATTTTCTTACTCAATACTAATATACTACTTTTGCTTTAAGGTTATTCATCAAATTTTATAATGATTTACGCCAACAATGAGTCTAGACGTAATTCTTGACCAATTTTTAGGAACAAGGTCATTTTGAAGATAAAGGTTTAAATGAGAACATTAATTTTGTGATTTTTTGACAGTTTTACTCTTTTTAAAAAAAAGTAGTATTCAAAAATGATATTTTTTTAAGAATAATTTAAAAAAATAAAATTCTTTAAAAAAATGAAAAACCATTTCCTTGAATGTTTCATTAAATTTAAATGATAATATATTTTTTTAAGCATTACATAACCTATAATACGCGATAAATATAAACAAAATAATTTCAATTTATAATTTTTATCGTCGTCGTGGCCTTCATTAAATGTCGATAAAAATAAATTTTTTACCGACTACCATCTATCGATGATAAAGAAATCTACTTTACTTATCGCCTGTAAAAAATATTTATTCTACCGCTTACCATTATTTTATCAACTTTTATTATATTTTGATATTGTGTTGAATCCATGATTCTTGAATTATGAATCCAGATGCTTGTCATTTTGCTAAACGTTTTTTCTGAAACTTCAATGTTTCTAGTGTATAAAATATAAAGAAAATAATAAATTTTTCTAAAATTTAACAATATCTCAGAAATTAAGATCTATTAGTATGAATGACTTTATATTTATTTTCTTATTTTTATCAATAAATTATCCTTATTTGAGTGCTTGTATGAATTACTGTAGGTTCTCCGTGCAAGCATTGCGAAACGCGTTTTCTAGCGTTTGGAATGAATCAAAATATCTGAGAAGTTTTATTTTTACGCGTGAGCTATTCGCAAGACCATTTTTTGGTACGATTTTTTTCAAAGAAAATAAAGCTTTTTCAAAAATTCAAAAAGACCATGCTTTCGTCTAAAGCTTCATCTTCGATCGGTCAATAATTACAGCTGTACTCATTGTTAATATAAAACATTATAAAATTAAAAGTAATGTACAACCTTAATCTCTAATATTTTCAACATTTGCATCTGGAATAAATTCGATAGTTCAACCAATAATAATGCTTCATTTCTAAATGTTTTAATTTCAGTAAATGCCGTATATAGTGGCGCTGCAACGAGGTATGATTTTATCCAGTTGCACGTTCACTAAATCACATTTAAAATAATAATTCTTGTGATAAAAGGATTTTGGTTTCTATTTAACAGAAAATAGGATATCGAACTAAGGCCTTTGTAAACAAGAATTAAGCCAATTTATTAATAAATATTAAACAAACTATATGACATAACCCCTATTATTGTAAAAACGGAAAAATGGCTGCTTCCTGGTCCGAAGATGATATTGGACGAAAATGGGATCGCTGCTTTGCAGACGCCTTTCTGAAATTAAGTAATAAATTGTTTACTATTATCTTTCTTTAGCATATATTTAAAAAAGAAAAAGAGAAAAAAAAAACTAAATTATTTATGAATTTTCATGGTGTTGATTATGTTATATCCATTTTCAGGTTGTGGAGTAGTCATTGGTGGAGTAGTTTCTTTATTTTTTTTCAGAAGTAAGATATCTTTATTTGGTAGTACTCGAACATTTATTACATAAACATTTAACAATAGATTTAATATATATCAATCAGTCAATATAACTAATCTTACTTAATTTCTTTTTTTATATTTGTATATAGGAAGAAAGTGGCCACTAATAATTGGTGCTGGATTTGGATTAGGTATGGCATATTCTGAATGTGAACGGGAAATTAATGCATTTGCAAATCAATATAATTTTGAAAGTAAATGTGATGGAAAGAAAAAGTAGTACATAGAGAATGTTTTAGTGAACAGTCAAATTCACTGCTTATGTACCCTAGTACATTTGTAAAGTAGCTACATCTGTAATTCATTTAAATCTAACATTGTATAGAATAAAATTCAATTGTACTTTATCATTAATGATTTAAAATATTGCTTTCCAATTATAATTTAACAAATTTGTTAAAAATTAAATATTTTTTTTTTATTGCATTGGACATAGAAAAAAAATCATTTAAATATCTAATATTCTCATTAATGAGATAGAATTTTAAATGATGAGTAATTATTTAACGATACAAAACATTCATTATGAAAGATTATCACAAAATCAAAAAATAGTAACATTACTGATCAAAGAATTATAGTAATAAATCATACTAAACATAACAATGAGTCATAGTAATTCTATTGTAAAACTGCATCATACTTTTCCTATTATATAACAAGTAATATTATAGTTATAAATATGATATAATTTTTTTATTACAAGTAAGGAAGTGTATTTATGAATTTAAAAAAATCTACGTTCTATCAATCCTATTGTTAATTATTTTGACCATATAAGAACTGGGTAATAACGATAAATAATAAGGCACTTAATTTAATTTTATATAATGTTAATTATTGTTGTTAGTATAAGATCAGATGTATTAGTTTTCATATGAATTGATCTATATAATTGTCATTATTTTTATCATATTTATGGTGCATATAAATACGTTTTTTTTTTTTTTTTTATAAATAAATTTTATAATTTTACAAGGATCGATCAATATTTGCTACGAATTAGTATAAAAAAAAAAAAACAAGATTTTTAACAGAAATTGCATAAATATATTATTGATTAATAATTAAACTATTAATTTTTTCCCTCATAATTATAGAGTATTTCTTTAGTCAGAATTATTTTTGTTTGCACAATGTTAATGCAGTATAATAAAAAATATTGTTCATAGTTCACTTTTTCAACAAAAATAAATGATAAAAATATCTTTTCGGAGACGTATCAGACAGACAGAAAAAAATTAATAAAAAATTTATAAATTTTAATCAATATTTCCAATAGTTTGAAATAAGCTAAAGTGTTAGTTCAACTAGTTATAATGTGGATGTTGTACATACTTCTATGACATAAGTACATTTTACTTAATTTGTAAATATTTCATTGAATTTCTATTAAAGACATAAATAAGTCTATTTTAAGTATTCCCTTTCAGTATAAAATTTCATTGAAATTATTATTACATATGATTTTATTTCACGATTGTTGTATAAAAAAGATATGAATATTAAAAGTTATTAGAAAGGCCAACTGTAGTTGTAACTTGCATATTTTCGTTCGCATTTTTTTTTTTTTTTTAAGGGTAACAAAATAAAAGAAAAAATATTTTATGAAATAATTAGGATTTATAAATAAGGCAGTACTCATTGTTTAAATTATTAATATCCAAATGTAATAGGTAAAATATTTAAAAAACATCTATCAGTGGTATCATAATATAATAGATACTCAGCTTAGATAGTAACAATGATATGTAAAAGGACGCATTTAATTTACTTATTATTCATTTCAAGTAAAATTATTTAAAAAAAGTCCAAAAAGAAGAAATGGAATGAATTTTGTTTTCAATATATATTATCAAGCTATATGGGAAATGTGCCTTGGATATATAACATTATTATTATTATTATTATTATTATTATTATCATCATTATCAGTATTATTATTATTATTATTATTATTATTATTATTATTATTATTATTATTATTATTATTATTATTATTATTATTATTATTGTAGAGTAAGAAATTGGCAATATTAGAAATAGAAATTATATAACGTATATATAAAAATTTGATGGACAAGCTATACAATATAATCTAATAATTCATATAAGACAAAGAATGACTTTTTTTATGGTTATTCTATGTACTTGCATCACAAATTTTCATTAAATAGACAGAATCTTACATTTATATTGCACGATATAAATACTGTTACGTTTTAAATGACATTGACTAGAAACACATTGTACAGATTATCAAGAAACATTAGAATAACCCAAATGAAAATATATAAATTACATTAAATTGAATAAAGTGCTAAGTGTGATTATTGATTATATTTTAACTTTCATGATAAGTATTTTCTTTTCTTTTCTTTTTTTTCTTTTTCAACAACTCGTAAAGGAGATTCTAAAAATTCTAAATTTCTGTAACTAGTTATTTCGTTTAATATGGAGTTAATGCGTGTGTTCTTTATACAGGATTTGATCTGTATACACTGATTTAACATTGATCACAGACCTTGCAATGGCATTCAACTTTTTTGACTAGGTAAACTTTGTTATATTAAGGACATATTCGGATATAAAACGCGTTGTAGCCTTCATTTACTTGGCAGTGAATTCAGGCCAATAATTTATATAATAACGATGTGTTAAACCTTCAAATAATCTATCAAGCCACATAGGTAATCCATCCAGAAGATTTTCATGATATAAAACAGTATCTCCACTTGCCTGTATAGAAATATATCAATCAAAAATATTTATTTAATTTATTTATTTTGTTAAAGCTTGTATATAACAAGATATGCAACAATAATATTTATTTGCTTACCTCATCTTGAGAAATATCAGATTCATTGGAACTATCAAAACCAATAAATGCACCAGCCTCTGCATCATCGGTTCGTTGACTAAATTGTTTAGTTATTCTCTCCATACGCTATGTTCAATAAATATTATTATCATCATCATTATTATTATTATTATTATTTAATAACGAAAACATAAGAAAAGAGAAAATTATAAATAAACACGAACCTTTGAACCTTTCCCCTTGATATTCTCTGGATGTTTAGCATGATACATACAGAAATATTTACGATGTCCATTTAAAGATAACACGGTTCCTACACAATTTCTCGCGTTTATATTCAGTTCCTTTTGTTCTGGTAAAGTCAGTGAAAGAAGTTTTTTATACCAATCAAGACCTTTTTCTAATGACATATGGCCGAACATAAGTGTTTTATTTTTCCTAAAAATAAAAGCAAGATAAGAATTTGATCGTATTTTGTATATGAAGATATCGATCTCACATTGATTATACTTTGATTCGTATTAAAATTAGATTAACGATAAATATTATTATTTTATAACACACCTATAAGGCCACACGGCTTTGTGAAAAGCTGGCAATAACTTTAACCTACTTTGAGCATCTACTAGCAATATAATTGTTCGACAGCCTGGCTTCAAAAGGCGAACGAGCCCGTTATATTTTTCAGCACGTAATTCATGCAATCGTAATTGCGGTTGTGATGCATTAGAATTAATGTTTTCCTTGTGCTGTGCTTTCTCAGCTTGAACATTAGCTTCTTCTAATTTTCTATATCGAAAATGTCTATGTTTAATATTTCAATCTTAAACAAGTTTATGAGTAAATTGAGAAATATTAAAATAATATCTTAAAAACGTATCATACATACGCTAGGTATGACATTCCATAACCTGCTACACCAATCAACATCAAAGTTGCTAATACTGATATTAAAGGTAAAATTTGTTCTTTTGTAAAACTGTCCGATATATAATCAACAGCTAGTAATGCTCTTCCTATAAGTCTATCTACAGTTCCCTGTAAAAAATTCTTCTTTTTTTTTTACTTTTCTCTTTTTTTTAATACATATTGTTTTCATTAATGAAATATACAAATATGTAAATATCTGCAATATACATATATATATACCTGTGCATGCTCATCTGCTAACTCTCCTACTATAGCTGCATATGGAAGAGCTTCAGAAGCACATAACAATCTTTGTATAGTTTGCTCTAAAGTATGACGTGTTTCATTCCATTGACTTTCATCTTGAGCTGCTTCAAACCATCCCTTAGATAACCATTCATATTTTAAATGATTCGAATCTCTTCTCCATATAATAACAATGTGCATTAATGGTTCTAATGGACTACCTTCACCAGCCAATAAAGCAGAGACAAATTCTGGCTGTGTATCTTTAAATACGTACGTATACCTGACTCGTTCAGTGCTGTAAATGATCATCTTATAATGATTTAATAAGAACGTTGATGCTTTTATAATAATTATTTTAATAATTATAGTAACTGTAAGTTACCTATAAGACGATTCCAATGCTGCTTGTCTGAATTTGTGCCTGGCTAAATCATGAACTGCACTGTTTTGTTGTGATATTAAAACTGCACATAATCGTTTTCGTGGTCTAAGCCATTCTGGAGGACAAACTGAATCCAATACTGCTTGATTTGACAATCTTGGTAAAACAAGGAACTTATTACTTGCTATAACATTATGCATTGTTTCTGTGGGTATATCTTTCATACTAACAGATGCCATAGGTTTCTCAAAATTTTCATTAAAAAGTAACAAAGTATCTAAATCACCAGAAATTTTATATTTCGATGTAATTGCCTCTGTTTCTAATTTTCCAATCTGTAACACAAAAATGATTAAAAATTGAAATTACTCCTATGTATTTAAGCAAACAATTTAATCCTATAATTTATAATTTCATATAACATATTACCTGTACAAAGCCAAAAGCTACACGTGTTTTATAATAAAATGCCATGAGCAAATAACGCAAACGTGCTGAATCTCTCTTCTCAAATACTAATGCACGTATTCTATTATCTGCCCAACCGGATAAAAAAGCATCTATATTGTTAGTATTCACAGTTTGTATTAATTTGTATGGGAACTTATTTCGTAAAAACTCTGTAAAAAAGGAACAAGATATATTATGCGATTATTCTTTTAACAGTAGTATATACCGTATACTTACCAACAACTTTCTGGACGCTAAATAACGATTCTTTGTAAACACTAGTACGTCCATCCATCGTAATAACAAGGCAAGGAAGAGTATGCATACCAAGTCGTCTAGCCAAAGCCGATTCTTTTTCAGCATGAGCTGTAGCTAAACCAACTCCTAGTGGCTCTAATTCATCGATTAAACGCCGCCACGTAGGTTCAATTTGTAAACATGCAAAACACCAATCTGAATAAAATAAAATTAAATATGGTGTCCGAAAAGTCTTTGGTACTATCACATTTTCAAAGGATCTGAAATATATATGATTACATAAAAATAATATTTTCTTCTAATTAATTTAATTTATAAAATAGAATTACGATATACCTGTATGTAATGCTCATTTTATGGAACAATGCGATATCACGATTTTGATAATGAAATTTAAAATTTCCACCAAAGAATTCTTCCAATGGATCTAATATATTTACACGACTGCTTTCTCTTCTCTGTCTAGGAAAGCTCTCCTCGGTTATCCCATGATTATCGAATTTTCTCCTTCTTTCAGGATCTGTAAGAAGCTAAATAAAGTAACATTGTGATAAAAGACTTAATATTTCAGAACTTGTAGATAATAATGATAACAAATATAATCATGTAAAACGTCATGTTAAAAATTGAATAAAATACACACAGAACAAAATGTTTGCTTTTAAAAAATCTCAGAAACTTAACAGCAAGTAATTTATTTTAAATTAAAATCAATGAATTGATTTAATTCAATTACTTTTATATTTTCAGTTAATTTCATTAAGAATAAGTTTTCAAAATAATGTTGTAAACGTGACGCAACCTACCTCATAAGCTTTTGTTATTTCCACAAATTTATTCTCAGCGGCTGGATGATCAGTTTTGTCAGGATGCCTAAACAAAGTTTTACATCTAATTTTAACGATACTAGTTATAATAACAAACAATTTAGATAATAACGATCACTTACATTTTTCTATAATAATAACATTATTTTATAAAAATAATGATTTACCATTCTTTAACAAGGTTTTTGTATGCCTTTCGGATATCTCGTAAAGTGGCATGTCTTGGAATGCCTAATATTTCATAAGGATTTCCCAAATGTTCCGCACCAACGGTAAAAGGTAACAATTCACAGACCGCAAAAAGAGTTACCAAAACAAAAGAGAATTTCATTAATGGTAATATGCCCCCCACACCTTTTACAGCATAATTCGGCCGTTTATTTATTGATACGAAGGTCATCAAAATATCAATCAATAACATTATGTGTAACGCAATTGCGTATATATATAATACGTTCGTCTATGACAACCACTTTATCGTTGATTCGATTTTAGACTAAATTATCACTGCTTTCCTTAAAGAAATAACCGTACATTTTTGTTGAGACTATAGTTTATTTCACAAATAAAATGCTGATATCAAAATTACACAATACAGTCATAGAACGACCATATTGACAAATCTTTTAAGGTAATCGCGCATAGAAAGCTTAAGAAGCCAATAGGTTCATGTAATTGGAAGAAGTATTCTCAATGGATTCATAGTGCTATTACAATTGGTCGATTATATAAAATTCTAACCAATCAATTTCGAGCGTTACACTATGGATACTTTTCATTCGTTGTCAAATTGTTGATTTTCCTTTTTTAACAAATTGTTGGAAATCGATCAAAGTTGACTCATGCTGTCAATTCTTAAAAATACAAACTAAATATGAAGCATATATTTAGCGTTAAGGTTTGACTAAAATAATTCATATTTTTAATTTTATAACTAGATGCAATTGCATACATGTAATAAATAATTCTAGTTACCATACCGTGAGGGGGTATATTAAAGTACCCCCTAGTACGGACCATTCTTGAATCAGTCGTGTACATTCTGTCATAGGAGGTGTAATTTTATATGAAGAAATTTACGCAAAGAGTATTAGGACGATCTTTGAAATACACGTGGGAAGACTAATGAATAATTAAAGGTTGTGTTATGAAGTATAAGAATATAATTATTTTTTGATTGTGTGACAATTATCCGTAAAATGCAATAATTGATTGTACTTATCTCATTGTAATAAATTATCATTTTAAAGAAAACAATGAAAGTAAATGAAAGTAAAAATTTTTTCTGAGAACAGCATGTGCATACTATTGCATATGACATAAATATTTACTACTTGTGCTTCTCTCTCATAATCAAGTGTGATTATTTTGTAAATAATTCTAATAGAATTGTATTACAAGAAAATTATTAAAATGGCATCTTCTGCAATTGATGATTTATTATCCGGGCCGTTAGTAACATGGGTGAGTATGTTTACAAGATAATTTGATATTTAATAAAAAAGACATGATATATTTTTTGTTTGCACAGTTATCATCTTTATTTTGTAAGCTTTTAATTTTGAATATGCATTTAATTGATCTAAGATACTTTTGTAATAGTTTGCTAGCTGTCTTGAAGATCCTGATGTATTATCTACGTACGAAGATTTAGTAGATGGTATTCTTCTGCATAATGTTTTTTTACAAATGTAAGTTGTTCTAGTTCATAAAGAATTTTTAATTCAATTATATATTAATATATACATATATATATATATAAACATAGGATAAATTATTACAGTGATCCAGAACCTTTGCACGACGAAGTAATCCCACCCGGTGGAAATCCAGTTATTCGTGCAAAAAATTTGCAGATTATAGTTGGAAATATGAAACAGTTTTATGAAGAAGAATTGGGTCATGTACTATTAAGATTACCTGATACGATAAATTTAGGTAAAGAGCCAGAGTTGCATATTGTTGATATGAAGTTGCTTTTATTATTACTTCTCGGATGTGCAGTACAATGTCCCAACAAAGAAAAATTTATAACAAAAATTAAAACTCTTAATGTTGATACTCAACTTGCGATAGTTGAATGTATAAAACAGGTATATATCATTGCAAATTTAATTTGTTTGCTTTGTAATAATTAGTAATTTATATCTAATTAATAATTTCTTTAGGTTACGGACAATCAAGATATAGTAGTTACTCAAGATGCTATGGAAAATGTTAATATGGGTTGTCTTTTCATGCAAATAAAAACTATAGTTCAGGAATTAAATTTGTACAAAGAGGTATGTGTTGATATGTGTTATATTGGTATATTGATTAAAGTAAAATTTGTTTTAATATATCATAAAAATATATTGTTTCTTAATATCAACAGAAATGGGGTAACGTAGCCGCGAATGAAATCTCTGAAAGAAATGACTCGTCTATTAGTGCAGAAGCCGAGGAAATAAATAAAGTTCAACAATCTAATCCAGTTACAAAATCCGAAAGAGAAGATAGTCATCATTATGCCGTTGAGTTAGCCGATTGGAAGTCAAAAGTTAGAAAACAGAGACAAGAGCTGTATGTAGAAATTTTGGCTAGCGTTTCATGAAGATATTTTATTTTCTTTATAATATTTCTATAATGTTTACTTTAGGGAAGAAAAGACAGAAGCTTTGCTTGAATGTAAAGAAGAACTTGAACACAATAAAGCTTTGTTGGTTAAGCTCAAGCAAGAGGTAAAACATATGTCTTTAAGATTTTTTTTTTTAACTTAATAAAAAATACATATTTTTCGTGATTTTATTATTGTAGAACCAGGAATTAATGCATGAAGCACGGACAGCGAAGTCATACAGAGACGAATTAGATGCGGTGATTGAAAGAGCAGAACGCGCTGATCGCTTAGAAATAGAAGTAACACGTTACAGAGAAAAATTGACAGATATTGAATTCTATAAAACTCGTATCGAAGAGTTACGCGAAGATAATAGGTAATTTTTTTTTTATAATATTATATTTCCTACTAAAGTATTATTTTGCAATGTTCATTAAAATGGGAATAATTTCATCAAAATATTTTTTATTGTACATTGCAATTAAAGAGTCTTGATGGAGACACGAGAAATGCTTGAGGAACAATTAAGTTCATCACGAAGAAGAGCAGATAAGGTTCTGGAACTCGAATCTGAGATTATTAAATATAAACAATTACTCAATGACATGGCTTTGGTAAGAATATAAAAATCATTCATTTTATTATTTATTCTGTATATACGAAATAAATAAATTTTTTATTTATTTTTTTAATATTCATTAACATAATTGATAGAAGTAATTTTAAATGTCTCAGGAACGAGCAGCAGATAAAGAAAAATATCAAGAATTGATAGAAGAAAATGCTCAATTACATAGACTAACTAAAGCTGCGGCTAACGAAGCTGCATTAGCTGGATCTATCAGCGATTCGGAAGAACCAGGTAAGATTCGCGTTTTTTTTTGTAAATCGAGATAAGCTGAAAGTAGCTAGTTAATTTCATCTTATACAAAAAATATACTAATAATTCTGAATTAGAAACTCAGCTGGTATAGTTAGCTATATATGCTGCAATACATCAGTTTTATACTATTTGTACAGGTGAAAATAATTGCAACAATATTTTTTATTTTAGCACACACTGATAATAGATTATCAGATCAACTAACTAATAATGCACAAACACGAGCGCTTAAATTAGAATTGGAGAATCGACGACTAGTAACATTAATTGATTCATTGAAGGAAAATTCATTTCATGAAAATTCATCTCGTGTTTTGGAATTAGAGAAGGAAAAGAAAAAACTTACATTAAAAATTGAATCATTGAATGATAATAGTGAACGATTAACACAACAAAATTCAGATCTTGAATTAGTATGTAAACAAGCTTTAGAGGAAAATAAAAAGCTTCAGAATTCTCTTAAAAACCAGCGAGCATCGTTTGAAAAACAACAGCAGGATCTTCAAGTATGTCGTATAAAGGATCCTCTTATTTACATAATAAATAAAAATCAAATATCTTTTTATAGATACAACATGGGAAGATGGTGGAGTTAGAGAAACAATGTGACGTTGTCGTAAAAGAAAAACAACGCGTACAATCTTTACTGGAGAGCGTACAAAGACGTGCAGACGATTTAGAACGTACATTAGAAATAACAAACCAAAAGGTAGAAGAACTTAAAGATATCGAACATAAAATGAACGATATAAAATCTAAATGCACCGATTTAGAGTCAAAAATTGCAGTATTAGAAAAAGAAAAGGATATCGCTCAAAGAGATACACATAGGTTCAAAGAGATAATTGAGGTAAGTAATAGAACAAATTTTAAATCTTATTTGATCTACACCTTAGATCTTGTAGACGATACGTTTTATCATATTTAATTTACAGGAGAAAGATGTAGCTTTGGACAAAGCAACAAATACGATTGAGGTATTAGAAAGAAAAGTTGTACAACTCGAACAGGAAGTTCATAATTCTTTATCACAAATTTTAAGGTATCACTGTTTATTTAATTGGAGAAAAAAAAGAAGAAAAGAAAAAGAAAAAACTAATAATTATTGATTTTTTATTGTAGATTACAAGAAGTCGAAAGATCTAGTAAAGAATTAGATTCAAGAGCTGCAATTGATAGAGAAACATTGGAGACATTGCAATCAAAGTTAGTTGCAGAAAAGTTAAACACGCAACAATTGTATGCAGTTTTAGAAAAACTTGGCCTTAGTGATAATATGTTATCTCTTTCTTTGGATAATATATTGGAAAGGTACTTAGTGAAATATATTTTGGTGATATTTATATAAGAAACTAATCGGTCATTAATTTTTCTTAGAATTGGACAAAATCCAGAGGTAATAAATCATGTTAAAAAATCGATGAAATCAGAGTCTTCTCGTTATCGTTCAGTCATCGAATCAGAATCAACGAATACAGATGAAAACAGTCAATCCGATCTTAATAGTGCCTTACAAAAAACGATAGAATCATTAAAGGTATATTAATTATTATTTTTGTATCATTGGATTGTAGTAGAATCCGTATTTATTACGAACGTAGACATTTTTGCATGGATATTTTGTAATTTTCAGAAAGAACAAGAGCAGTTGCAATCAAAATTAACTGCAACGGAAACAATGTCAGAAAATCTTTTATCAGACAATACAAAGCTTCAAGTATACATAACTACTTTACAATCTCAAAGTACTTCATTAGCCTCGCAACACACAGCATTGCAGCTTGCAAATTCACAGCTTGTTGCTGAGAAGGAAGAAGTAAGTATGCAATGATTCGACCGTTACTCATTGACTTTTATTAATATATAATTATACAATTTTATATTATATTAGCTTTTGAAAGAACGTAGCATGCAGCATCGCGCACACTCGGAATTACTTCACGATCAAGATACGTTACAATCTTTACACGAGCAATTAAACAATGAATATGAGAACCTACTTCATGAGCGTGAAACACTTAAATCTAGTTTGAGAGATGTAAAGAATGAAATGAGAATGTTACGTGAGTCGTGTGAAAGATTGGAATTGAAGAACAAGGCTCTTTTGACTGACAAAGAGACGTTGATTAGCAATGCAAAGAGTTTAAATAATTTAAGAGGAGAACATTCCAAGCTAACGGTATGTTAATCGATTCGTTATTGTCATCTTGGGGAAAAAAGAATAAATAAGTATATTATATAAATAAAATATTGACACATATATATATATATATATATATATATATTGTAATATATGCATATATTATAAAATGTACTATTTATCATTTGTAGGACGACTTCAGGAACTTGTATACAGCGACAGAAAAATTAAAAATAGAATATAGAAATTTACAAGAGGATTATAGAAAAAATAAAATAGAGACGAATAGATTGAGCTTAAAACAAACTGAAATGCAAGGTGAACTTAGTAGTAAAGATGAGAGATGTTCTAATCTAGAATTACAAATAAATAAATTAAATCAAAGATGCGAGGTATGCTTTTATAAATTTTATATTCGACGTACTTATATTTATTATCCTCGTATTTATATTTATTTTCGTAATATTTCATCCTTCTAACTGTTTGTTACGTTTTAGATGTTATTGCATATGAATTCTGGTCTGGATAACGATAGACGTTCTTTAATGGAACATATAACTTTGCTTTTTAGTCAATATCACGAACTTTTGACGCATTCGCTCGAAGATAAAGAACATTATCATATGGAAGAGAAAATGTACACGTAAGTTAATTCGTTCGAACATTTAAATCAATTTTATATCAATTAAAAAGATTTTTATAGTTCATCATTATTTTCTTTTCTTTAATAGGGATAAAGTTAATCATTTATATAGGCAAAAAGAAAAACTGGAAGACAAGATAATGGAACATTATCGAAAATTAGAAAACTGTAGTACAAAAAAGTAAGAGAAAAAGTAATTTTTTTTCTTTTTTTTTTTTTCGAGATCATCGTTCTAATGATTTTTAATTTTTTTTCATAGAAAAGGATTTGCTCTTGGTTTTGTTCGTAAAGTTAAAAAAGCTAGTTCAGAACTTCTAAACAAGGTATTGTAAAGACGTAAAAGCATTAATATAAATTAATTATTTCATTATTCTCTCACAAATAATTCATGACGGAGTACAGAAACGACGGTCTTGGGCAGACGATAGCAAACAATCTGAAGGAAAAACGTACGAATCAGAATCTGGTGGAAATGACTCTGATGCAAGTATTGAAGATCATCGAGTAACAGGTGAAACTCTTTTTAATAGTTCCATAAAAAAAAAAAAAAAAAAAAAAAAAAAAAAAAAAAAAAAAAAAAAAAAAAAGTATTGAAACATGATTATGAAAAATAAGAAATATATTTATAAAATTATATATACATCACAGGATCAATGAATAACAAAAGTTTAGGATCCGAAGCATTTTCACTGGGCCATCCAGGAACTAGAAGAACGGTTTATTATAACGATGATTCACCACCACCTTCTAACACTTTACCGGTAAGATGTTATATATAATTTAAGTATTAATATATAATGTAACGAGATATTAATAGGAGCAAGAGGATGATAGACGCACAGTTCAGTTAGATCAGAATTTAAGGACCGAATCGCAAACAGAAGCACGTCCATTTTTAATATACAACAAAGTATCCGCAGTTATAAACGAATCGAAAAATATTAATAGTGGAACGCCAAAAGATATGGTTCAAGATGAAGGCCTTACAGAAACTCCAACAGATAAGGATCCAAAAACAGGTTGTCCAATTTGGTACGAATATGGATGTGTGTAAATAGAGATCACGCTTGTAACAGTTTTATTCTGTGGACAAATTTTAATTAGATAAGTTAAATCGAGGTTGATTAACACATTTAGAAGTATAATATATAGTGAAGTATTATATGTACTAAAGATTAGATTATGTGATAGTATGTAATTTGTGAATTTTAAGGATTACGTTTGTTTCTATGAATCGAAGTTGATAAGGATACGAATAAGAGTGCTTCCGAGTTCCTAAAATTTTTTAATTGGTTCAAGCAGCTTATAGGGATATTCTATTAATTTAACGACGCTTTAATTCGTTATTAGTTTATTATTGCATTACTTCAATTTTTTCCTCATACAAAATACTTTTTTTCGTATTTGGAGAAGAAAATGCATCTCTCTTTCTTTCTTTTTTTTTATTTTATTTGTTATAATACTATTTAAGAATCCTATTTAGTATAGGGTTCTATGACGAACTGGAAATATTTAAGACTAGACTATATGTATATGTATTTGTACTGATACAAAACTTTTAAGCCTTCATAGACAAAAAAAAAAATACTATTACTATCAGAATGCAAAGAGATATAGTAGAAATTTTATTCTTTCGTATTTCTATACAATGTGAAGATCATCGTACAAACTTGGTGCAAACGAAGACACAAGTATATTCGATCGCAACAATTATTATATTTGCTAACTTTCTGAATCTAAATAGGAACCGATTTTATCTTATTAAAACTTTTTTCTCTTTTATCTTATATCACGTCATGTTAAACTATATTTTTAAATCGATGCATTAAGACCAACGAAAGTTTTAATTAATTAATTTACTCGTATCACATTTTGTCGCATTTACTATAATATTTTTATAATTTACAAGAATATATTTATGTACTTATATATGATAAGTTTTTTTAATACGATTCGTATTAGATACTAGCTTATCTCATCATTTACTTGCCATTAATGTGTTCTCTTTAATTATAAGTTTTTTATATTTTAAATTTATATACGCGCGCATAATGCGATGTAATTTGTAACCGTGTGTTATATAGAAAATCGAATAAAAAAAGAGATAATAAAATTGACGAATCCATTACATTGACCGACGTAATACGACAAAGTAATAATAAAAAACGTTTAAAGTTTCGTACGCAAGGACAGTGATCGAGAGAATACTATAGATTATAGAACATCAATATTTCTTTTATCCCGACCGCAGTCTAATTTGAAAACAAATTTTCTACTCTACGTTAAAACTCTTTGAGATAATACTTTTCATGCATTATGAATTTACATATTTCGTGAAAATTGGAGATGATCTCTTTCCTTAGTTTTTCCTCGGAAATAAACATTTCTTTTTTTACGAAGACGTTTACAGTATCCATGAGAAGATTTTCGCGAGGTATTATCGAATATATTTCACGAATAACTCGAGTCGTTTAACAGACATCCATCGTCAAACGTAAAAAGAAGGACGAAAGAGACAAAAAATAGAACGATGAGAATCGAAGTATACCGCGAAAATTTCAAATCATTCGAAAGTTAACTTCACCTGTCATTCCCGTGAACTCGTACCAAAGACAACAGTTTCAAAGTCCTTTGAAAATTTTCTCGAAACATAAGAGAGTTCGTAGGATAACCTATAAAAATGTTGGTTGCGTGTTGGTGAGAAAGAGGGAGGGGGTGTAAAGAGAAGATTGTACGTTCCTTTGCGCACGAGGGTTGCATAAAATGGGGAGGAAAAACAGAAAGAGAGAGAGAGAGAGAGAGAGAAGGAGAGAGAGAGAGAGAGAGAAGGAGAGAAAGAAGTTTTTAGGAAGACACGGTCTCTCTCGGCCTTTCCACCACTTGTTCTCGACGAGGGGTGACGAGCGGTAGGGGTGGTTTTTTGTGGTTAGCTAGTTGAGGTGCGGGGAGGAGCGTAGATAGGATGGAGTAGTGGAGGATAATACAGATGGGGCTGCACTTTTCTGCGGCGTTGAAAATGGAAAGACGAGGGATGCGCCGGTCGTCGCAGTAGCGACGTCAGTGTGACTGAGAAGGAAATAGAAAAATAGAAAGAAAGAAAGAGAAAGAGAAAAGGAGAGAGAAAGAGGAAGAGAGTGGGGGAGAGAGAGAGAGAGAGAGAGAGAGGGAACAGCATAGTTCGGTAATTCACCGTACGTAGAGTGGTGGGGGGTAACAAAGATACGTAGTGGGGGAAAGGTCGGACGTCGTTGGTGGGGGGCGGCGCAAGGAAGAAGGCACGGATTCGCCCGACGAAACGGCGAACGCACACGGACGACACCGCACGACGAACGCGCGCAATAATAACCTCCGCGCGCGCCATCCTTCGAAACGCTCGTAGTCGCGCGCCTCGCGCAGTCGGCATCGCACTTGCCTCGAGCGGAGCGTGTGTCTTCTTCTCCTTCGTGTCATTGAGTTTGCCGGAACTAAAAAAACGCGACTAAGCTCTTTTGTCATAACCGTTAACGACGACGTCGCAGCACACACGCGAGTTTTGTTTTCTTCACGAAAATCTCAACGAACTTATTTTCCTCTTTTTCTCTCTCTCTCTCTCTCTTTTTCTCTCTGTCTCTGTCTATCTCTCTATTTCTCTTTCTCTTTTCTCTATCTTTTTCCGTCTCTTTCTCATTCATTTCATCTCTCTTAGAAGCCGGCCGGTTGGCCGGCAAGCAGGCGCGTTCGGTGCTACACACGTGGTTCGCGCGCGCGCATGCACGCGACCTTTCGTTTTCGCGAGTACACACGATTCGCGCTAACGGTTTACCCTTTCTCTCTCTCTCTCTTTCTCTCTCTCATACAATCTTTCTCTTTCTACTTTCATCCGTAGAATAAGGATAAGTAACGAGAAGTAGTGCTTTAAGGCGTGTTAAAGATCAAAAAGTTTGAGTCCTCCTCCCTTCCCTCTTCCTCCTTCTCCGAGTAAATACAGAGATTAAAAAGAAGAAAAGGGAAGAATATAAAAAGAAACAAATAATCAGAGAGGAACGTATTGATATTACATATCATCGAATTGCACGAGCGTGGACGAAGACCTTTTACAATTTTGTCTACGTCGTCGTCGTCGTCGTCGTCGGCTGATTGGCTGGCAGGTGGGGGTGTCGTGACGTAGTAACACTCAAATAGAGGAACGTAGAGAAAGGAGTAAGAGAAAGAGGAGGAGAAGGAGAAGGAGAAGGAGAAGGAGGTGGAGGAGGAGGAGGAGGAGGAGGATGGAGGTTCGCGGCGCACCCGCGGAAGAAGCGGGCTCGGCGTCGCGCGGCATCGGGACGCCTTCACCGGTTCCACCTCCGTCATCGTCGTCGTCGTCGACGTCAGCTTCGGCGTCAACGTCAGCGTCAGCTTCGGCGTCGACTTCGGCGTCAGCGTCAGCGTCGGTTTCCGTGACGGTGGCGCCCTTACCGGTTATAGCCGCATCCACGCCGCCAACGAATTGCGCGGCGATGCCCGTCGCCGCGACGCACGGCGTCGCGAGTCCGCCGCAACAGACGCCGCCCGGCGTCATCGCCGCGGCCATCGCCACCGCCGCGGCGGTTCCTAAGATTCTCAGCAGGAATGTCAACGGGACTCGTGAGTAGTAGACATTTTTTTTTTCTTTTTTATTTTTCTTTTCTTTCTTTTTCTTTTTGTCTGTCTGTCCCTCTCTCTCTCTCTCTCTCTCTACGTTTTTTTTTACTCTTCAACCGCGCGCGCGCGCATGCGCGTGTCAAGCTTCTCTCCTATTCTAGCATATTAATGCTTAGAAATATTTACTCTCCTTTTTGTCTCTTCTTTCCCTTTTTTTTTCTTTTTCTTTTTCTTTTTCTTTTTACTTTTTACTTTTCTTTTCTTCCTTTTTTTTTTTTTTCTTAATTTTAACTTCAGGATAACCTAAAAGTTCCTGCTTCTTTTTTTTTCCTGGTTTTCTTTTACTCATGGCACATGTAACTGGAAGAATCGAAAGTGAAACGAAGTTTGAACGAATGAAGATGCTTCTCTTTTGATTCATTTCATTTTTGACAGAGAACCAATCGAATTGTACATATAAACCATGTTACCGATTGCAACGTTTATGAAGAGAATTCATTATTTTATTGGTTAGGTAGGAAACGTCTTTAACCTAGGTATTAACTTGAAGATCCGCTCGTATCCTTGAGAATCTTAATTGGGGCGAACATTTTTATGCAAGCGGGTACGTGAAAGAAAGAAGAAAAAGAAAAGAGAGAAAAAAGCATATCCACTTCCGAATCTTAATTAGATTTGATAAACGTTGCGTGTTCCGTCATTGGCAAACGTACGTTCCATAGAAGGAATTTATATAAACGCGTGCAAGTTATTGACAAAGGTTTCATGATTATATCGGTTAACATTGTTTTTCTCGACGTTGATATGAAAAAAATTCGAACTCGAGAAAAAACATCGGCGACCATCCGGTCTCTCCGTCTCTCTCTCTCTCTCTCTCTCTCTCTCTCTCTCTCTCTCTCTCTCTTTCTCTCTTTCTCTCTCTTTCTTTCTAGTGGAAGTAGATGACTCACGGGGAGATAAAAAAGTCGGTGCTCGTATAAGAAAAAGACGATTTTTCTTCCTCCTTCGACGAAACTATCGCGGAGGAAGCTCGCCTCCGCCGTCTCGGACTTTTTACAATACGAACGACGAGAAGCGATCTTAGCGAGAGCGTTTCTTCATTGGGGGAAGAATTTTCAGCTACCAGGACCACGCGATTTTCTCTTTTTATTTTAAATACATGTATATACATACACATTTATCTCTATAGGTATCCTATTATCTCTATTTACCTATTTATATACACACATAAAGAAGAATTATCAAATGCGTTTGATCGGTCACCTAAATTGTTCCTAATCGATATTTTACCGATATCTAAATATAAACGATAACTAATAATAAATAAATAAATATATATATATATATTATGTAAATATAAAATATATATGCATATATATATATATATATATATATACATAGTTAAAAAAGTTTATAGGTTATATCTTACACCTTCTACATATTATCAATAACTCATTCATTCGTCCTCGACCATCTAATAGATAAATATCTTAAACGAATCAAGCTGCAACGTCCAATATTAGCTCCCGTAAAGAAAAAAGAAAGAAAAGAAAAAATGAAAAAAAAAAAAGAAAGAAGAAAAAGGTGAGTCTCTACCATAGAAGATAGAAAACATTTTAAAAAATTTGATTAACTCCCTCCTCTACCTTCGCACTTACACATTCCCAATACATGTGTCGAGATAGAAAATGATTTTCTTTAACAAAATCTAGTCTAACGGAGAAAGAAAAGATAGAACGGTGGAACAATCGGCGTAATAATATTGTTCGTAAAAGAATAAAAAGAAAGAGAGAGAGAGAGAGAAAGAGAAAGACAAAAAAAAAGAAAAAGAGAAAGAGAAAAAGAGAAAGAAAGAAAGAAAGAAAGAGATAGAGAAGGGAAGCGAAAAATAGAGAAAGAATCGACGAATAGAAAGATATAGATAGATAGATAGATAGATAGATAGATAGATAGATAAATAGAGAAAATAACAGAGAGAGAGAGAGAGAGAAAGAGAGATTCGCAAGAGAAGGATGAGGAAGAAGAGGAAGAGGTAGGAAGAGGGAGGAGAGGAAAGAGGAAAGAGGTAGGAGGAGGAATCGAGGCAACGCTTCGTATATCCCCGCGTGATATACGCGGAATGACTCACCCTCCGGCAAAAAACTTGGAGTCGAGCAAAAACCTCCTTTTTCTTCCGCCGTCAGCGCGCAACTATTGCGAGAGAGGTTTTTGTAGATTTCTTCTTAGGAGGAAGAGGAGAGAGAGGGTGAGGAAGAGGGAGGTGGGTTGCAGAGGGAGGCAGGGAGAGAAGGATGGAACGAGAGGGAGAGGATAGGAGGGAGGGATGGAGGGAGGGAAGGAACGGCGACGTGGCCGTATAAGAAGCGGCTAGAGGACCGGAGCGGAGCCTTCCACCGTGGCGAAGCACCGCGTCGTCGTCGCAAAAAACGAGCTATCTCGCGGTTTTCTACGATGGTTTCTCCGAAAGTCGAAATTACGAGAGAGGATAACGTGCTGGAGAGTCTGCCCTCCTCCCTGGCCTGGACGGTGTATCTCCTTTCTTTCCTTTTCTTTTCTGTTCTTTTCTTTTTTCTTTTTTTTTCTCCTATCTCTCTCTTCTCTTCTCTCTATCTATCTCTATCTATCTATCTATCTTTTTCTTTCTTTCTTTCTTTCTTTCTTTCTTTCTTTCTCTTTCTTTTTTATCTTTCGGCTCGTTCATTGGTTCTTTTTTCTTTTTCTTTTTCTTTTTCTTTTTCTTTCTCTTTCTCTTTCTGTCTCTCTTTTCTTTTTTTCTTTTTTTTTTTTTCGTTCTCTTCCTCCTTCTGGACCAGTCTCGAGGAACACGTTAACGCGTGGAAATATCGATTATATCTACGACATAGGATAGAACTTAGGACTAGAATTCTTTCTTTCTTTCGTTTTCTTTTTTTCCTTTCTTTCTTTTTGTTTTTGCTACTTCTCCGTGTCTCTCTGTATTTTTCTTTTTCTTTTCCTTTTTTGTTTTTCGTTTTTTGTTCTACCTTTTTGTTACGAAAGATCGCTAGAAGAAACGTTTTAATGTTCGTTTCGACACGTGCGATTGCGATAGAAGTAATATTCTTATATTCTTTGTGATTATTAAAAAGAGAGAGAAAGACAGAAAGAGGGAGAGAGAGAGAGAGAGAAGAAAAAAGAGATAAAAAAAAAAAGAGGAAAGAAGAAAAACGCTAGGTGATCTTTGATCGACGAGACGAGAGAGAAAGAAAAATTATTCGTTGGTAAAGGTGCGCAGCTGCTTTGTAGTATTATCACGACGAGCTCTTTCATCTAGGACGTTTCTATGTACATTGCTCGCTCTTGCTCTGGACGCTTGCGTTTGGTCGAATCAAAGGGCTCGTCCTTTCATCTATCTATCTCTCTTTCTGTCTCTCTCTTTTTTCTCTTTCTCTTACTCTCTTTCTCTTTTCTTCTTTTTTCAACGTAATCTGAATACAATCGAGAAATCGTCCTGTGGGTGGTTGCCTTCGAATAGCTCACTAATTCGTATGGTTCACATATCGTGAAAGATGATCACCCTTACGAAAATCCTTTTCAGGATTTCTATTCTCGTTTATGAATCTTCACATAAACGTATTTCTTCGGAGGTTACTTTCATTTTACCTTTCATATTTTTATTTGCTTTTTAACCGCTATTTATCTACATCGTACGAAATATCCATTTTATAATTATACGTCATTACGTTGTTATTGAATTATTATTTTTATATTGCTTAGTAATATTTCCTTATTGACCATTTATCTATGCCATTATCATTTCTATTCTAATTCTGTTAATTTATATATGTATCATATATTTGTTATTTGACTATCTATATGTAATTTAGACGTTATTTAACTATTTCCTTTGCTCTTAATTGAATATTTATTGTTAATATATCTATTTGAATAACTAACTCTAAATACAATTTATCTTATTACTTATATACTATTCATTTCTATCACTCATTTATATTTGTTTACTGAATGCATATCTCTAAAAATTACTTATCAACTAATAATAATCGTGTATTTATAATTACACCTTTTATTCCATTATTTATACATACATGCAAATGCATTATTATTTAAATATTATTTATATAAAATATACTATATCTATGGATACAAGAAAAGCAAGAGAGAGACAGTCTAACATTTGTATTATTACTATCATATATTATTAGAATACCGAATTGAATATAACTTAAATTAAATAATTTCGTTCGCACGAGAACGCGAATAGATGGTGCGACGTGTTCCCACAGAAAAAAAAATGAAGAGAGAAAGGAATGAGATAGACAACGAGAGCCATGCGCGAATAAATTAAAAGCTCGTCGAGTTACCACCACTACCTTTACGTTTTCCCTTTCGTGCTTTTACTTCCGTTCTTGTTGAAAAGAAGAAGAAGAAAAAAAAACAAAAAAGAAAGGGAGAGAAGAAGTAGAAGACGTGGAAGAAAAACGAAAGAAGTAAGAGGGGGATGCTCGTTCTATTTTCTCACTTTTTTTCTTCTTTCTATTTTTTCTCCCCTCTTTTCCTCCTCCTCCTTTTCGTTTCCCACCCTTTACTCACATGGTCTTTTTTTTTGTTCTAATGTAAGCGATAATCCCTTGGCGCGATGCAAACGCGAATGCTGCTCTAGTCTTCGAATTTTGCCGTGCGTGGTACTTCACGGCTACCTGCGCTGGACTTTTTCGAAAGGGTCCATCGGATAGATCGACAAGCCTCTTTTTTTTTCACCCTCTTTCTTTCTCTCTCTCTCTCTCTCTCTCTCTTTCTCTCTTTCTCTTTCTCTGTCACTCTTACATGTGTCCTATATCTACGTGCACGCATATCGTTAACGTCACGTTCGGGAGAAAGAAAGAAAGAAAAAAAAGTCGGAAGGAAACCCTTTCGTAAGAAAAAAACAAAAGGGTTCGCTAGTGCACACATGTACACACATATGCATACACACATTTACATATAGATATACGCGTATACACGATATACTCTTTTTCTCTCCCATACTAATTCCGTCTTTTTTTTTTCTTTTTTTTTTATTAATGGGAGATTCTAATATACGTATGTAAGAGTTCGTTCACCTAAATGAGATAGATGAAGAAAAGTCGGGTAGGAAGGGACAGGTGGGCGTAATACTCACGTGAGAGAGAGAGAGAGAGAGAGAGAGAGAGAGAGAGAGAGAGAGAGAGAGAGAGAGAGAGAGACGACCCAAGGAGGGACGGTGGATCCTTTCGTTAAAAAAATGACCCTCGCATTCGCGGGACCTTAACCCTTACGTATGCTACTGATGTAGGAAAAAAGTTGAAGCCTCTCTCTCTCTCTCTCTCTCTCCCTCTCTCCTTCTTTCTTTCTTTAGGGTAGGAGTAAAAAAAATTGATTTATTCCTCGAGACACTTGTGGGAAAGGACTTTTTTCGAGACTCTCAATGAAGCCTCGTTAGGCTTATCTTAGTCTCGGTCTCGCGCCGATAAAAATTCAACGTGATCAGAAAGAAATAAAAGAGAACGGGGAGAGATAGAGATAGAGAGAGAAGAAAAGAAAATCCACAAGGAGCCGAAGATCATCGGTATGCGTCGCGTATCAACGATTTGCTGATGAGAAAGAGAACGAGAAAGAGAGATAGATAGATAGAGAAAGAGAGAGAGAGAGAGAGAGAGAAAGAGATTCCAACTTGTATTTGTTTATTCGATCTCGTCAGGCAGTCGCACGACTTTTTCTTCAAATATGTTTTCGCCAGTCGGCGGCTATCCTTAAATCGACCTCCGAACTCCTTTATTTTCCGTTCCCCGGACAGAGGCAGACTTCATTTCTTCAACTACTACTCTCTCTCTCGCTTATTACGATCCAAGCTCGTGCTATTTGCACGAGGAAAGACCGAAAGGCGACTCGGATAACTCGTTTTTCTTACGAGTCACCTCCTCGCTATCCCTCTCTTCCTCTCCTCTTCCCTACTCTTCTCTCCACCCCCTCCTCCTTCTCTCCTCTCCTTTTCGTCTCGTTTTCGGTTCGTGTTCTTGCTTCTCCTTTCGACGAATTCGCCTTTGATACGTCGACGACGACGACGACGACGAAGACGAGGACGAGAACGAGGACGAGGAACGAGCCTCGTTATCCTACGTGACGTACGCAGGATATGATCGAACTTTGCGTTCAATTAACAAGCATTCTTTTGCTCACTTTTCTTTCATTATTATTTTCTTTTAGTCTTTTATTATTGTTCTAAAGTTTCTTTTAATATATACCTAGCAAACGTGTATGTAAGGTAGGTAGTACTTACCTTTACCTGATATTTTTTGTTTCGAAGATAGCTTAGTTATTTATTAAAGAGTTTTTGTCATATATTCCTTCAATATGCTATTATTATTTTTAGGAATGCAAGTTTTTTTTTCATCTTTCTTTCTTTCTTTTTTTTTTTTACTTTTTTTTTTTTTACTTTTTTTTTTCTTGGTACTGGTATGATCGACAATCTTTCGTAATTGTTGCAATGAATTTATTTATAAATATTTTCGGTGTAGGAATAAATGTGAGGTGTCTATTCTTTATCTATTTATTATTTATTGCTTCTTACCATGGTTGTTATATTTGAAAAAATATAAAGTAATAATCACGTTTCGCTTCATAGAAATTAACATATCTATATATTTATATTAATATCTTGTTTAAGATTGAATTGATATGAACATATTTTTCAAATATCTTAATGATGCAAATGAGTCAATTTTTATATAATCAAATGTAATCATGGGTGTGGTTATTTAAGTGTAAAAACAATACGAGAAATATTATAATCGACAAAGTGTTGCGATTGGAAATGTATTACGCGATAAAATTTTTATTATCTAACTACAGTTTTCAAACTATCAAGAAGAAAAATTTTCAGAAGAATTACACTGTAATTTTTAAATCGTGCTATTGAGAAATTTTTAAAAATAGGAACTTTAGATCCAACGTAGAAAATAGAAGATATTATTAACTGTCTCGTTCAAAATAGAACGTATTACTCTATTACTCTATTACATGTCTACATATATATGTATACCCATTGTCTAACTCGTCGATTTGCGATTCCAACGGATCGACATTTTTTTCTTACGATGGCGGAACACGTTTTCCCATAGAGACGTTCCGACCATTTTCTATCGTTAGTACGAAACGAGGAGGGGACAGGTATCCAAAAAAAAAGGTAGAGTGGGGTGGTTCGAGGGGGTACAGAAAAGGTAGGGGTAGGATTTTGGTGGAGGGGTAACCGGATGGGCCGTACCCCTGAGAATTGTGGCACAGGGTAAGGACCAATCTCGATGAACGAGCAATTTTCAATGGAAGACGACATTTTTCGTTATTTTTTGACGGGTCTGAACGTTTCGACGGGTATTAAATTTCTATAAATTTACATAACAATTAAATTAATAATTACGATGGTAACTCATAAAAAAATAAAGTCTAGATTAAGTAGGTTTTTAGATTCTCTTAGAAAAGAACATTTCGCCGAGCTCATTAATGAAGATGACAATTTCAAGCAATTAGATAGATATTTTAACTAAGTATAGATACTTTAACTAAAGCCTGAGCATTAATTTTCATACGTCGATTACGATAAAATTTACTGATTACGTTTTCGCGTTTATTAAAGCGATATATCAAATTGAAAATTAGTATCGAACGGATAATACCATTACCTATCTACTAAACCGTATTAACGGAGTGCCAGAGAAAAATTTCTCCTACAATTCGGTAAACTCGTTCTCCACTAGAAGAGGTGTTTTTTCTTTTCTTTTTTCTCTTTCTCTTTTTCTTTCTTTTTTTTTTCGGAACGGAGGGTGAAGAAGAGAGTACCGAGAACGATGGGCGCTCGATCGGAGGGCTGCAGAATATGGGTGGTAGCGGTGGAGTTCTAGTGGTGGTGATGGTGGTGGTGGTGATAGTAGTAGTAGTAGTGGTGGTGGTGATGGTGGTGGTGGTGGTGGTGGTGGTGGTGGTGGTGGTGGTGGTGGTGGTGGTGGCGGTGGTGGCGGTGGAGAGAAGAGAAGCAGTGAGATAAAAAACAGCGCTGACCGTGGTGGTGAAGAGAGAGAGCGAGAGAGAGTGAGAGCGAGAGAGAGAGAGAGAGGGAGAGAGAGAGGGATGGACGAGAAGAAGAAGAGGGAGGAGAAAGAGGATAGAAAGAGTAGGAGGATGAGGATGAGGATGAGGATGAGGATGAGGAGGAAGAGGGAGGAAGAGGAGGAGGGCCGCGGTGGGAGCGGCGACTCAGTCCATCTGCCCGGTGTTTTGTCCGGACGGTGGGAGAGGTAGGGTGGCAAAAACTCACCTAACCCTTCCTTGATTACAATGCCGGCAAAAAGCGAAATACTAACCGCCGTCGCTTGCCGTTGCCGTTGCCGTTGCCGGCGTCGTCGTCGTCGTCGTCATCGTCGTCGACGTCGTCGTCGTCGTCGTCGTCGTCGTCGTCGTCGTTGTCGACGTCGTCGTCGTAATGGTGGTCGTTTTCGTCGTCATCGTCGTCGTCATCGTCGTCGTCGTCGTCGTCGTCATCATTATCATCGTCGACGTCGTCGACGCTGTGCTGTGCGAACGCAAGAGAACGGCCGCTCCTAAGAAACTAGACCCGTTTTTGTCTGGTAGCCGAAGGAGAGCGCGAGCCAGAGTGAGCGGGCACTCTCGGACAAAGAACTCCTATACGCCACCCTTCGCATTTCTCTATCCGTCTTTCTCTTTCTCTTAAATAGCTTACCCAAAGGGATACTTCTACGTAATAGCAGATACCACCACCGATGATAATCTTATCTAACTTCAAAGCCATCCCCGACGACGATATCCGTCTGATTTTTATCGAACGTATATATATTTAGATAGGTAATAAGAGCAGAAAGAAGAGACAGAAAGAGAGAGATAGAGAGAGAGAAAGAAAGAGAGACAAAATTGAAACGTATTTATATATATACATGAGAAAGAGATAGAGAGTTGATATGTACTTTTATATATATATATATATATATATATATATATATATATATAAACGTATAAGAAAGAGAGAGAAAGATCGGCGTCGCATTCGAAATTCCAAAGCCGCACGCCAGGAGATCCGAGCGTTTGCTTTCGAAAGAAACGATCCTCTTCTTCTTCTTCTTCTCGAAAAGCGGTCTCGCGAGCGCGTATCGTTCCCAGGGAGGCCAACGGAGGGATCGGCTTTTTCTCGAAGCCTCGTCGGAGGCAGTGCGTGCCTCGCGCGAGCGTTACCGACGACGCTCCTTTATACCTGTCTTTCTCTCTCTTTCTCTCTTTCTCTTTGTACCTATGAGAAGAAGAAGAAGAAGAGATGGGAAGAGGGGAGTATCGCGCGCGCGCCTTCTCAAACGACAAAAACGCGGCCACCCTGTGCCAAAAAAGTCGTTATGTAAATGCGATGCCCAGGCCTAGCCGGCGACTCTCTTCCTCTCGACGCCCTCTCTGCGCCCTCAGAGAGGAGTACCCTACGAGAAAGAACCTTTTTGAAATACCCGCGATTATCTAGCTATCTAACTTAACTACCAAGTCTTTCACGGTATGTTTATACATAGGTATATATGTATACATATATAGTAGTTAGGTATGTGAACCATGTGACTCGTTACTTTTCAATGTTTTTTTTTTTCTCATAATTAGCGAATATGTGGAGAGAAAATAATTTTTTTAGGATGTGTGTGTGCGTGCGTCTGTGTGTAATAACTATTTATGTAATACATGAGATTTATTACTATACAGTGTCCTTAATAATTAACGAGTATGCGAATGAAAAGTAATTTTTTGGATAGGTTTACCTACTTATATGTTGCTACCACGTGTACCATATGACTCGTTACTATTCAATGTTTTTGATAATTAATGAGTATTTTCTTTTTTTTTTTTTTTTTTTTTTGATAATTACTTAATTTTTTTGGTAACATATGTGCGTGTTTGCGAATGTGTTCGAAGGGTGGTTTTCTTTTAATTTTTAGGAATATTTGTATTGCTTTCTTTCGTTTTTCTTTTCTTTTTTTTTTTTTGTATTTGAGATATCGAAAAAAGAAATATGAAATGAAGAGTTATACATGGAGATTGATTTAAAAAAAATATATATATATATAGTAGAAGAGTCATAGAATTTATCGTGCAATGGTTAACAAAAAAAGAAAGGAAGATAGAAAGAAAAAGAAATAAAGTAAAGATATTTGAAAGGATAAAGTCAAGTGGGTGACTCGTTTGAAATGTATCGACGATTTGTCCAATTTGTGGTTGATCGAACGAGGAACACACTTTTATCGGATAATAAATAATACATAAGACGGTCCTCTACGAGTAGCATTACATAATCTCGTAGAGGAGACCTTCCTTTACGAAGAATAAGGAGAAGAAAAAGGAAAGGGTTAACCGTTTCCAATAGCTATGTCAGTTCAGTCTCGACATCGTATCTTTGTTCTTATTTATCATGGCTCACCTTACCGGTTAATATATATTTCTTATTAAAACTATAATTGTTAAATTATTAATTTTAAAGGAACTAATTTCTCCTCGAATTCGTCCCAAATACTTTCCAAATATTTATTAATTTAATAAACACAATTCTATTATAAAATCGACGGAAATCATTACGGAAGATGATCGTTAATTGAATTACTAAATTAAATAAGTGCGATTATAATTATGAATTTTTATTCAAAATAATCCCACTCTCTTATTTGTAATCCAATGCAATCAATACGATATGCAATATTTTACAATAATATATCTTTCGTTCGGGAATATTTACACGAACAGTGATACGTGAAAAGAGTTAAGCAAAAAAAAAAAAAAAAAGAATTATTAGTAATAATAATTTCCAACTAGTTCCGACAAACCATCGAGAAAAGAAACCTGTCCAGTAAAAATAATTAGAAATGATAAACAGTAAGAAAAACAAAAAAATAATAAATATCCAAGATTAGTCTTAGAGGGTTAACGAGGATTGCACCCCTGCTCGGTATAGTTCTCTCTCTCTCTCTCTCTCTCTCTCTCTTGTCCAGTCAGTCGAAGTAATGCGGTGCAGTACGGTGCGGTGCAATGCAGTGCGGTGCAGTGCGGTGCGGTGCGTTCGCGCGTCAGAAAAATCTCGCGGAACGAGTCACCCCGCGCGCACCAATGCCTGTGAACTCGCTGTCTCTCTCTCTCTCTCTCTCTCTCTCTTTCTTTCCCTCCCTCTCTCCCTCTCCCTCTTTCTTTCTTTCTTTCTCCCTTACTCGCTTGCCTAGGTCCCAACGACGTATAAGCGTGAGACCGGCGGGCCCGGCCTCTCGTAATAAGACCGTCGGCCAGTTTTTTCGGGTCTCCCCTTTGCTTCCCCTCTCGTCCCGTACCCCTCTTCGGGCCCCTTACGCTTGCTCCCGGTATTAATTTATACGCCGTACGTGTGTGCACGCGGCTTTTTCTCGCGATTCCACGAAATTTGCAAGAAACTAGTCCCGAGTCCCGAAGAACCAACGATCGGGGGAATCTTCGATCTTCTTTCGGCTCGAGATCGTACGATCTCTTCTGTACTGATTTAATATCATCTTTTTCTTCTCTACTTTTTGTCTACTTCTTCTTCTTTTTATTCATCTCCTTTTTCTTCTTGTTCTTCTTTTTCTTCTTATTTACAATTCCTTCGTGGAATATTAATTGTCTTGATTAATCACGTGATCACAGGTTAATTAAAAGAACACGTGACCGTTAAACCCAAGGGACACCTTATCGAGCAAGGATTCTTTCCCTTTTTCTTTTTCTTTTTCTTTTCCTTTTTATTATTCCTTATCGATCATCTCGTATTTTCAGTCGTACAAACGTCAGTGCCGCAAAACGAAGCAGAATTGCAGTTGTACCGAGTGATGCAGCGGGCTTCGTTACTCGGCTATTACGATACTCTATTGGAAATGGGTAGGTAGGAGAGAGTTAATACATCGTAGGAGGGGATACAATTTTTTTCGCTATCGATAAGTGTTTTTATTGTCGTAATGTAATAGGAGGGGATGATGTGCAACAATTGTGCGATGCCGGTGAGGAAGAGTTTCTTGAAATTATGGCATTGGTCGGCATGGCCAGCAAACCTCTTCATGTACGAAGACTTCAGAAGGCTCTTCAGGAGTGGCTCACCAATCCCTGTAAAGTATCGTCTCTTTCTTTATCTGTCTTTTCTTTTTTCTCTTCTCTCTTCTCTTTTCTTTTCCTCTGTATTTTTTTTTTTTTTTCATTTCTCAGGACTATATACTATATACTAAAATAAATTTATTTATTTCTTATTGCAATAGCAAGAAATTTGAATTGTTATTATCAGAATCGTTCGTGTTTTAGCGCTCTTCCAAACGCCAGTCGTACCAACAAGTGGGACCTGTAAAAATCCAGCACCGGTCGTTGGTTTCCCTTGTGCCAGTCCTCGAGCACAAGTGCAAGTTTCACAAGTGCCACAAGTACCGCAAGTCGCTGTTTTCTCAACGACAGCATCGACCACGGTTACGACTACGTCTACGATGCTTCCTTGTCGAAGCGTTAGTCCTATCGTTTCGGTGACGAGCGTAGCTGCATCGGCTGGTTCTACGACTTATAGACAAACTCCGAGTCCTGGTTCCTCTGTAGTACCAGTCGCAGCATCCTACGTGCCACCAACTTCTCACAGTCCTGGTGTACTTCAAGTTGGCACCTGCGAGTCCTCTTGTGGTAGTGGAACTACACCCAGTCCGAGTGGTACCGGTGCTCCTGCTAGTCCCACTCAACTCACCCCTACGCTACTTCATTCACAAATACAACGGCTTGCCGAAGCTGCTGAAAGACTTGCTGCTACGATCAGACCGGTCGATCCTAAGCCTCATAACGTCAAAAAGAAATTTTGTAAAAATCTCGAAGTGAGTATATTTTGTTGAGACAGATAGTTCCTTTTATTTTTAGGATCTTTCTTTTTTTTTTCTTTTTTTTTTTTTGATCAAATGTCAAATAACGATTATGTATCAATTATTTAATAATTACATTATATTCGACCTTGCCAGCTGGTCATGGCCATGCCCGACAATGATCCCCGAAGAATGGAAGAGATTAGAAAGTATGCCGCAATTTACGGTAGGTTCGACTGTAAAAGAAAACCAGAGAAACCGCTGACGCTCCACGAGATCTGTGTAAACGAGGCCGCTGCACAGATATGTAGGTTTGTCCCGGCTCTTCTGACCAGGAGGGATGAACTATTTCCATTAGCACGTCGAGTCGTTCGGGATTCTGGCTATCATTATGTCAAAAGTCAATAGTAAGTTTCAATAATAATTAAGAGATCCATTAAAAATCTTCAGTTCTTTTCTTTTCCTTTTTCTTTTTTTTTTTTTTTACCAATTTAAGAATACAAATAAATATCGCAGAAATGTTAGTTCAAGATTCTTAATAGAAATTTTGAGTTGATATATTCAAAATTATATTTATTAAATAAAATTCAGAATAAACATCGAAAAATAATCTCGTGTTCTCTTGTTAAAAAGATTCTACTCTCTTCGTTCATTTTTTACCTTGACTGTTTTTGTTACAGTTTGTCAATGTCCTCGTCAAGGCAACGAGAAAACGGTGAGGAGAACGAGCTCGAGCGAGGAAAACGAAGAAAGCTCGAACTCGAGGGTGAGGCCGAGGACGCGATGCAGGTTAGCTCGGCCCATCCAAAAAAATAAATCATGCTAATCTTTCCTGGCTGACCTGCCACGTTCGCATGGTCGCGCGTTAACTACTACTAACCGTACATTCAGCACGTATACCCAACACGCACACGCAGCACCCACTACTCCTCGTCTCGCGCCATTTAACCATCCTGCTTTCGCTAACGCGAGATACGGATGGAAAAGGTCAAGTATATATGTAGTCGTTGCGAAGCATGTGTGCATGTAAATTAGCATGTCCTTTGATATCTGCACGCTTTCGATGCTTTCGCACTTCTTCCTTTACAATCGAACTTACTAATTTCTTTTTTTACTCCTCCTTCTTTTTTTTTTTTTTTCTTTTCTCAAACGAAAGTCGTTGTAAACGTTTTAAATGTTGTAACTATATAGTTTGGTCTAACGTTTTATAAAATTGCAAAGTTAGTTGATACTTTGTTTTTAAAGAAAAGAAAGAATTATGTCCGTTCTTCCTCTTCTTTTTTTCTTTTCTTTTCTTTTTTTTTTTTTTTTTCATTGCCGCCGTCGAAAGTGGCGCAACTTACGCCATTTTGTAGCGCCAATATCTTTTTCTTTTTTGACTTTACATTTTTTTTTTTCTTTTCTTTCTTTTTTTTCAATACGACTCTATATACTTAGGTTCGTATTAAAAATTCATTCTGATATTATCTTTGATTTTTAATCTTGATGAAACAAATGACACCGATCGTTCAAAAACTCGGTTTCATAACTTATTGACAAGTATTACTTCGAAAAGGATTGATTTGATTTATACTAATAATAAAGCTTTTGACACAATTAATGATTGGTGCTGGTTTTAGTTCTCTCTCTCTCTCTCTCTCTCTCTCTCTCTCTCTCTCTCTCTCTCT
>NC_057692.1:3780005-3812153 GCF_014466175.1 Vespula pensylvanica | reverse complement strand
TCTCTCTCTCTCTCTCTCTCTCTCTCTCTCTCTCTCTCTCTTTTTTCTTCTTTACTTTAGCATATAACAAATCTGGATAAAAAAAGTGTTTTGTTCTTTGTTTACCAATCGCGACTCGCTTAGATCCTACGCTTCGCGCCTGGTTTCTTGGCGAGTCGCTTTATTTTTTTATCTTCTCTTTTTGTTTTTCGTTTTAATTATTTTTTGTTTCTTTTTTTTTTGTGTTCTCAACAAGTCGTTATTTTCGAACGAAATCAATTTGTTCTTTTCCATTCTTTTTTGTTGCTTTTACCGTCTACAGCAGTTCTGTTTTTCAGGAAGAATTGGATCTTCGATGTTCCGTCACCGACATTAATAACACTGGGATTAGGAGACACGGCTCGTCGAGGTGATTACTTTCGATGCTCACATTCTATAATTATTTCTTTACTATTATGATTTATATATGGAAAAAAAAAAGGTGAAAATGGTATATTATGTAATCATAATATACTGTACTATCTAACAAATACGAGTACGCATTGATGTTCAGATATTTGCAATGTTTCAGTCCAGTTTGGAGGAAGAAGAGTAACAACGGAGTATTCGGTAGTAACGTCGAAGAAATCAGCGATTCGGACAGTCAATTTTCTTTCTCGAACGAGGAATCATCGTCCATGCATGTAAGTTAATTTAATCGAACAGAATAATATTTTTAAATCGAATGACAGTCCTTTCGTATCGTTTTTCAGGATACCATCGACGCCGAAACGGAAAATACGGACAAGGAAAACGATTTCAATTTAAAAGTATATCATATCTTGACGATTACAAATTTCTTTCTTTCTTTTTCTTTTTTTTTTCTTTCTTGCTTTTTCTCTTTTAATCACATGTTTTTTAATCGTTCGTTTGTAAAAATCATTTATTAATATATTTGAATGAAATTAATACGTTTAGGTAATAGCATCTCGCGGAGATAACATAATCGCTGTTGCAAATCCTGCCTTGATGGAATGCGGTCATGCAATAAAGGAAGAACCTGCGGACGAGAAGCCTACGCTGTGATATTACTATAACTCCGCAATGATATTGATCAAAGTAAATCATGTTTTTATCATGATTATTACTTTTTATCGTTCTCACGATCACCCTAACGTCGTCGTCGTCGTCGTCGTCGTCGTCGTAGTTTTATTCGGTATAATAATTTTTGTGATTGTCATTGCTATTATAGTTGATGATATTATGTATTATAATATAACAGATCTTGCAGATTGCTCAATGCAAAATGTTTCTTCCAATTAGTCACAATCGAATATTTACGATTGAAAGACGTGCGAGACAAATGTCGCTTGTTATCTAGTTCTAGTATAAATCCATATAGTGAATACTCGTATCGTATTATGGCATTTTTAGAAATTTATAGACTGTAAACTAGCGTATCGATGTACGCAAGATAGAAAGCAAGAGAGAAAGAGAGAGAGAGAGAGAGAGAGAGAGAGAGTGAGAGAGAGAGAGAGAGAGAGAGAGAGAGAGAGAGAGAGAATTGTAAATACAAAAGACATTGTCATTTTATTCGTATTAGCGTCTAATGTCATTTATTTCCTCTTCTAACGTGCTATTTTTAATTTCTTTGTCGAAGATGCAAATTTTATTTTTCAGATGAATTTGCATTTCAAATTTGTTATGTTATTGTAATTGTAAAAAGTGATGTGATGATGACTGATACACACACACATATGTATATGTATGTATATATATATATATATATATATATATATATATATATATATCAATTTATGGATCTTTTTTCTACTATCTATCTTACTCACCTCTGATTAATCAATGAAATTCTTTGAATATTTCTTCTTCCTGTATCTATTTCGTGGCTCCTCAATGATTTATCTCCGACTTGTTTAAATTCGATGTATCACTTTTTTCTCTTCTTTTTTTTTTTTTTTTTTTTTTCTTATATCTACGCAATGGTTAGTCAATGAAACGTCTAGTCACATTGACTATCTATATTCGTAGATACATAGAAAAAATTCATTGAGCGATTTCTTCGTAGACGTCAATCATTGATAAATTTTAACCGAAATATAAATCGACAAATCCGATGATTTTCGAAACTAATTGTAAGCGAGATATTAAAGACGTCGATCTAATCTTTATTAGATGGATTATGAACAATTGTGATGTGTTTTTCATGTATTAATTTCTTTTCCTTGCTTTCTTTCTTTCTTTCTTCTTTTTTTTTTTTTTTCCTTTTTAAATTAAAAAGTAAATAAAAATTGAAGTTAATACAACGAAACGAGGTGTGAATTGTTTTATAATTAAATCAATCTTATATCGCGATCATCAATATTACGTTTCGATAGACTTCGTCTCTGATATATTATTTATTTATTTATTTAATGGATTTTATCGCAGTATACGCTTTTCAATCACATACTTCTTCTTCCATAAATTAATCACAAGTAGTCGATACCTATAGTCTATGGGTATAAGTAGGTAAGTTATTTTTTCGCAGTATTGACTCTATATACTATTCCGATGACTAAAAGAGTTTGTATATCTACAAATATATTATACTTTTATATTTATATGCACGCACACACACACAAACACGCAGTCGCGCACGCACAAACGGACATATACGTACACGCACACGCATGTATATATATGTATATATATATATATATTTATGTATATGTAGATATATATATATGTATCTACATATGTATATATATATGTATATATATATATATATTTATACATATGCACACATTTTATAATACTCTTTTCTCTTTTTCTTTGTTTTCCTTCCCTTCTTTTTTTTTTTTTAAGTATGCCATACAAACGTTTCATTTCCTTATGGGACTTGACAAATCATTCTCTTTATTTAATTTCTTTCGAAAGTCATGAGAAAAGTTCAGAAAAGTTTCTTCGAGAGAAAAAATTGTTTTTGTTCTCTTTTGTCCTTCTTTTTTTTTTTTTGACGTTTTTTCTTTTTTGTTTTTTTTTCTTTTTTCATTTTTTCAAAGGAGTTGTGTGTGGTAGGGATCTAAAATTGATTATATTGATCGGTTAAAAGTAGATTTACTTGATTTGACACATATGATTGAGGTTTTCGAGCAAGTTTTTTTCCGCTGCTTAGCTCGCATCTCACAGCCTAGAGGTGATTTAAATACCGACTGCATATTGTTTGAAACAAGATGCTCTGCAATAATCCCCATACTATGCTTTTTCCTCCCCTCCCTCCCTCCCCCCTCCCACTCCCCATCGCTTATGTCAAATGCCAAGCTTGCAGATCTTTACATTTGTTCGTCGTATCTGTATATACATATTTCGTGTTAATATGTTTATATGTGTTATGTGTCAGTAAAGTGTGCGCGTGTCAGTAGGATGTACGTGTACGTGTTCATACAATATAATGATAATTGTGCATTTAAAGTATAATACGACATAATAAAATATTAAAATGGCAGCAACGTAAAGCTGCGATACTGCTTTCTCACCTATATGAAAAAGATTTTTAAGATATAATGCCTCTCTTTTTATCTATCTATTTATGTACAATGTGTTAGAGCAACTTATACGAAAAACAGTTTTCACAATAAACTTTTTTTCACATTCAACATGTCTTGTATAAACTATGCAGTGCCAATGCCTATCAAGTAGATAAGTACACATAAAATATATATATGCGACGGGTTAAGTATATAAATAACATATTAAAATTATAAAGTACATATTGCGATATCGTAGAGATATAGGAGACGATGATAATACATAATAATAATAATAATAATAATAATAATAATAATAATAATAGTAATAATAATAATAATAATAATAATAATAATATTTGTTTATTTATATATATATACGCAATATGTTTTTTTATATACCAGCTCTACGTTAGATGACCTTTGTGTTACGATGCAGCGTATTTGAAAATTGTTCCTTCGTATTGCTTTCTTATTTTCTTATTTATTTATTTATTTATTTATTTATTTATTCATTTTTTTTTTTTTGGATTTATCGGCCTTCCTTTATAATAAAAGTCTATTCTGAGATTAATTTAAATCGAGCTGGCATTGGATCGAGAATACTTTCCGCGTTAGCTCTTGACAAAGTTGTAGTGAAATGGTAAAGGAAAAAAAGAATTCCAAAAAAAGAAAAAAAAAGAGAGAGAGAGAGAGAGAGAGAGAGAGAGAGAAGAAGAAAAAAAATTAAAAAAGAAAAACTAAAAAAAGATAAAGTCAAAGGTCGTGTGTTCGCTAAAAGTTTTTTTTTTTTTTAATATATCCGTCATTCGAGTAATACGCGGAGCGTCCATCTTTCGTTAATTATTTCTACTCGATTTCTTTTTTTCTTTTTCATTTTTTCATTTTTTTTTTTTTAAATACGATTTTTTCCAAACACGTTTATTAAGAGGTAGATGATGAACGATAAGAAGATAATGTCAGCTTAGAAATATACGGACACAATATAATATATAGAACTCTAAACTCTGTTTCTCTCTGCGATGCATGTGTATCGAATTTACATACATATGTATGTGCATACATCAGAAAAATCACAAATGGACAAACCTTTGAGAGAGCAAATTTTTTTTTTTTCGTATTTCCATTGCGTTTTTTCCCTTTCTCCATTTTTCTTTTTTTTTTCCCCCTTGCAAATTTCATTAACAGCAATCGATGTATCAGCAAAGTTTAAAGATTTTCGATTGGTTTCTTCGTCCTTTTTCATTGTTATACACTTTTAACTTTTAACTTTTTTTTCTTCGCTTTTTTTTTTTGTATTTGTTGCTTTCTCTCTCTTTTTTATTTTTTTTTTATTTTTAACTCTTTACTTTCAATTTTTTTTAAGTACATTCGATCTCAAAAATTTTCGTATCTCCGAATATACATAAATCGTTAAACGATAATAAGTTCTTTCTTTCTTTTTTTTTTTTTTTTGTACAGATACGACATCTTACACCCTTTGCAATTTGTGCACGAGAATAAACGCGTGATTCGAGAGAAAGAGAGAAAGAGAGAAAGAGAGAAAGATAGATAGATAGTGTGATAGAAAGATAGAGAAATAGAGATAGTGATAGAGGAAGTATAATTAAAAGAAATTTTCTTTCTCGACGACACATTACATATGTATCTTAATAGCTAAGTATTATGTTTTTAATATAAGGACTTATTGACTGTTTATCTCGTATAATCTCCTTCTATCGAAAAATCGAGACGCACGAGAGAATACAGATGTATAACTTTTAGCGATTAAATGAAATTTCTCTGATCCAACGTTAAATGTTATATTCTTATTCGACTTTATCTCTTTTTATTACGCACCGATAACAATTTAATTATCGATATATCAATGCGAGTCAAATATCAATCTGTCTTAACAGTGTGTGTTTTATGCGTTTGATAATCCAATTGATTGGAATAAAGATCGACGAAACGATTAAAAAAAAAAAAAAAAAAAAAAAGAAAGTAAAAAAAAAAGAGAAAAAACAGCAATATATAAAATATACGAACAAGAAAATACTATGTAACCATAAATTGTTACGCGTCCAAGAAGCAAAACAAACGAAATAAAAATATAAAAGAAATATAAAAATATTTGTTGAATCGAGCTGTATATCGGATTTTGGGTGGTGAAATGAATGGAAGGAAGAAGAAAAAAAAAAATATAAACAAAATAAAGAACGTATTACAATATGAGCTTCCTCATTTGATTATCGTAATATCGTTAATCATCTTGTAACCTATCGTCTCCATCTTTTATAGTCTTTAAACATTTTCGCACGTCTTTAGCAATGTATTTTTCTTTTTTCTTTTTTTTCTTGTTTCCACGTTTTCTCGTCTTAAATATCCTCTATACACTACAAGACAATATGTGCACTTTTACGATGAACTTTGTGAATCCAACATATAAGTTATATCAAGGAGACATACATCTATATTCTTGGCATAAGAACGCGCTCTATATCATCCAATCTCGAAGAATTTTTTCATGTAGACTGCAATTTCACAATTTCATATTCTTCTACATTAATACGCAGTCGTTCACAATCGTATGTATATGTATAAGAGTCTTATATGTGTATACGATATATATTTTATGTATACTATATATATATATATATATATACATATATCTATATATAATATATAAATATATATATATACACATATATATATATGTTTATGCATGTATATATATATATAATATGTTAATACATACATATATATTTCTTTTTTAATGGACACAAGTTAGGTACACATTAAATATTATCGGTGAATATTACATCAAACTTTTTGGTTCTACGAGATTTTCCCTTTAAAAAGATTTCCTTCTTCTTTTTTTTTCTCTCTTTTCTTTTCTTTTCTTTTATTTTCTTTTCTTTTCTTTTTCTTCGACCGTCCGATCTCCTTTAGCGTTACTCCGTTTCATAGATAAACTCTATTATTAGATAGTGCCTATCTAAAAAGGTGATGGATATCGTGGCCTAATATTTCATTGTCAGACCATCCATGAAACGTAACATGCATACGACATATAATGCGATTAATTACAATGCTATTATAATAACTTTCGAGATGAAAGTCTTGGTAAAGATCGATCCCCGAAACGACGCATTTTTTTTTCTTTTTCCTTTTTGGCATCGGAGTCTTTTTCTTTCTTTCTTTCTTTGGTTTATTTCTTCTTTAATCTCTTTTATCTATTTTTCTTTATCCTCTATTCGTTCGATTATATATTTAACTTTCTTTTCTGCTCTTCCATTATTTTTCCCGTTTCATACACTATCATTTTATGCGACATCTCTGGAATCGTAACTATACATACATTTTTTTTTTGTTTTCTTTCTTTCATTTTAACACTTGGTGTTATTCGTTCGCGAAGATAAAACGTGTGTGTGTATGTGTGTGTGTGTGTGTATGCGTGTATACGTGTATATGTGTATATATATACGTGGTGTGTAATACTCGTGCGAATTTCGACCGATAGGCCATGGACAGTACAAACGCGATTAAAGGATACAAGTTAGTTTGTTTATTTATTTTATTTTATTTTATTTTTTTTTTGTTTGCGCATATGAGAAATCGAGAGTATGTAATCCGGAACGAACTTCAGTCGACAAGAAAAATGCATTAATTACGCTCAATATCTCTTTTTTTTTTTTCCATATCTCTATTATCAAATACGATATATCTAATTGTAAGTTTTGCGTATTCTAGCACTGGTTACCCTAGGCTACTCTAAATTCACCTATTAAGCAATAGAGTCCTTTCGTGTGTACATACATGTGTGTGTGTTTATGTGTATATGTATATATATATATATATATATACGTATGCATGTATGTATATATGTATGTATGTATTTATATATTATGTACGTACCATGAACGCATGTATATGTGTTTGTGTATGTTGGTGTAAGTAAGTGTATTTATATAATGTATGTTTTATTTTTTATTTAATCTTTTTTTTTTTTCTAAAACGACAATGCATGTAGAAAAATGAGCCTCTCGCGTCTTTGGTTAAACGCGAAGCATTTAGAAAGTATTCTGGCAGTGGTTTCGTAGATGCTTCGACCTTAGCCTCGGACCAAATTTTGATTTCGGTTTCATAGTGAAGAATATTTAGAATGAGTTCGATCGGGACATGTGCTATTTATTTCTCATCATTTTCTTTAATTCATCATATTATAATTCTTCGTCAATGTTCTTCTTACTCATTTTCTTCCTTTCTTTCTTTCTTTCTTTCATTCTTTCCTTCTTTTTTCACGGGTTTGTTTTTGCTTCTCTTTTTCATTATCATTTCAATTTTCATTTTCATTTTCCTTTTTTCATTTTCATTTATTATTTTTCACTGTTTTTTTTTTTTTTTTTTCAAAGACGAAAACTGCCTCAACGTTCGTATTGTTGTTTCTTCATTTATTTATTTTTTTTTTTATCGGCCATTTATAGATAAGTGTGTAATTACGAAGAATTATTTTTTGAGATCTTCGCGCGTATCCATCATCGAATGTCGAAACTCTTATAATATGTCGAAGGATAGTAAAAACAATGTGTGATGGCGTATATGGAATCTCTCGAAAAGTCATTACGTTAACTCTACTTGTATGTGTTTTTATTATTACATTTTTTTTTTGTTCTTTTTCTTTTTTTTTTCTTTTTCCATTCTTTTCATTCCCTTCGTTCACTTCCCAAAATGAAAGAACGCGATTAGAGATCGAAAGTGTTTTTAAGAATTTAATAAGTGTAAAAGAAATATTTTTTGTTTTCAGTTTTTCTTTTTCTGCTTTTTTTCTTTTCTCTTTTTTTTTTTATTTTCTTCCTTTCTTTCTTTTTTTCTTTCGCGAGGAAGCTGTTTTATGATTTATATTATTCTCGTATTTGGTTTGGTTTTTTTTCCTTTTTTTATTTATTTATTTGTTCTTTTCGGCTTTCGATTAGTCAATGTTTCATGTTTTATATATATTTTTTTTGTTTTTAATTTTTTTTCTCTCTTCCCCCCCCCCCTTTCCCTAGCCCTAAATTTTTCTTCATTTTTATCGATCAAAATCAGTTTCAATTAAATATCATATCTCGACGATCGTATACGATCGCGTCGTCGTTAACGATATAATCTCTTTTCGGATTAATCTACGCCTAATATCGGCGGAATTAATGCATATCGATCGCTCGAAGGGAACCATTATATTAATTGAAGGGTTCCATAAAAAGATCGATCTTCGATAGCTGTCGTCGCGGTTTCACACTCGTTGCGATTCACAGCACGAGGCGCGCAGATATTAATATCCGAGCTTTTATAATGGCACAAGAATAATATGTTCCTTAAAGTGAACTTGTTTAGGTCTTTAAGAAATAAACTAGATGTTTCTTTCGTCATGAAGGTTGCGCGATAGATTCACGAGTAGATTGTGATGACCTCTCGTCCGCTACCCCGCACCATTAGTACCCTCTCCAATCGTTCCGTCAAAACTTCTAGGAATTCCATATCTAAATAATGACCGTCAAGGAAAAAATAATAATTATATATTTTACATATTATTAATTATTTGAAAAATATATCATTTCCATATACATACATACATATATATATTATATATTATATATATATTTAAAGTTATAATATATATATATATATAATTTATATTTATATTTATGTATATGTACATATATACGTTCAGATAGATAAATGAAAATTGATAATTCAGATAATATGATACTCATATAAATAAAATTATATAAAATTATAAATAAGTAAGTAAATAAATATTGATATAATTTTCTTTAATCCATTGTTATATCTCATTATATTCATATACGAGATATATATCAAGTATTTCATATATTTATAGATATGTGTAATGAGAAAAATCGTAGAGAATAAAAGATATTTTATAAATTATAAAAAGTTTAAACGATGTCAAAGGATACAGCTTGACTCGCGTTCCATCTTCGTGTCTCGTGGTGGACCAGGTAGATTAAGGATAACCAACTGAGCGTCATGGCTCTTGTTCACAATTACTTCGTTCAATTTCACAGACGTATGCATACGTCTCACGTCACTTTCGTCACTGTAGCAGAATTAAGAATAAGCCTTATATGAGAGCTGAAGTTTTAGTTTAGATATTTAGTTCGTAAAAGAATTATTACATGTTATAAATCTTTAAATGAGTCTAGAAAGCTAGAGTTATTGTGTTGTTACTTTTTTTTTTTTTACAATCGTTCAAATCATACATTTTATAATAATGTAAAAAAAAAATGATTAAAAAAAAAAAATAAAATGTTGAATGTTAGAGATCATATTAAAATAGATTTAATTCGAACGAGCGTACGAAAGGCCGTTTAGAATCATTATATACACAAGCGATGATATAAATAATGTTTCAATGACATACGGCTTGAGCGTAGGTGGCTTTTTCGAACTTGGACTTTCAGCTTTGTTCTCTTGTTCATTTTCCTTAGCTTCTTTCTGAGCATTTTCCTTGTTCTCTGTTTTCGGTGAACCACCGATCAATTTAGTTTCCTCGTCTGGATTTTCTTTAGATTCCTCTTCCGATTTCTCGCTGTTAACAGTTCCCTCTGAATCCTTTTGTTCTGAATCCTGAACAAGTTTCTCTTGTGCTTCGTCAGCTTCGTTGGTATTCTGGCTACCAGGTTCTTGAAATCTTACTTTGGATGGTACCTTGACGTCAACGTTGTGATGATGATCCACAATTGCCTGGACCTGTGTATCATGATAAAACGTATGAGCCAATAACATTCGAATTTCTTTAACGATGAACAGCGGATAAAGTCAATTATGGGATTAAACTAAGTGTCTAGCTTAAAAGCACTATATGGTCGCCAAACATATTATGATAACTATTTAAGCATTCGAAATGAACGTGCCAATCAAGCTGAAACGGTAAGGTCAGATTTTTCTCAAGGACGTTAAAGATGTATCCTGATAGAGAGAGGCATCTCTCCTATTCGTAATTTTTCTTTTTTCTCTATCTAAAGATCTTCATATCGAAGGGGGATATTACGATTCTATTCTTATCGATCGTATCGTTTAATCGTCAATACGAAATTGATTGTTAATACGAGAAAATTACTACTGTTACTTAAGTGTCAGTTATTCTCACAAAATAAAATATTTAGTTTAACAACACTCTGTAAGGTAATACTAATGAACACATTTTATAGGCGAATAATAATAATAAATAATAAATAATAATAATAATAATAAATAATAATAATAATAATAATAATAATAATAAAAATAATAATAATACGTTTTTTAAAGAATCATTACTTATGCGATCGTCCCTCTATCAGTTTCATCCACTCGATGAAATTATTTTTTTCTATAACGTCGGACACAAAAAGGAATTGTGACAGTTATAAGATTTCTAGGATTAAAGGGATAGGGGGAGAGCATCGGCATCGTGGTTCTCGATGTCGAAGATGGACAGACACGGAACTTCGGGGATGATCTGACAAACCAGAGGTAATTTTTCCTCGGCGGGTACCTCGTTGAAGTCCACCAACGTCTGCACCTTATCCTTGACGAGCACACAACAAAGAGACACATTCCGATCAGTATCACGATTTTAGATTTGTTTTTTTTTTATCTTAAGTTTTTTTTTTTTTTTATTATACCTAGTTTCTTCTTTTTTCTTTTTTTCTTCTTTTTTTTTTCGTTTTTTTTTTTTTTCTTACGTCAAGAGAAAAAAAGAAAAAGAGATTCTCTATTTTGCCAACGAAACTCACCACTCCTCGTGATTCCTTCGTATTTAACTGCAACTCTCGCCATACTTGATTTCTTTGTTCCATCAGCAAAGTTCTCTCGTAAGTATACTCGGAGATGTCGGAGTTCATCTGCAAGATTGTCAATTAGATAAATATATATATATATATATATATATATATATATATATATATAAAAGGATAGAAGATATCTCTCACAAATTTTTTCTTCCGCAAAATTTCGATGTTGTAAAAAATAAAATATGCGCGTATTTGGAACGATGGGCACCATGATCAAATCTCCATCGAGAGACAAGAGAAAAGAAAAGAAAAGAAAAGAAAAGAAAAAGAAAAAAAAAAAAAAGAAAAAGACTTTCATACGCAATTAAGCGCCTATAGAGTGAATCGATTACAAGGGAAAATTACCATTTCCACGATTTCGACTTCCGCTTCAATTCTGAGATCGTAAAGGAACTTTTTCAAATCTTTCTTCATCTGTATAGAATTGTCTTCCATTTGTGCAACAGTGAAGATCCTCATTTTGCAATTTTTCCAGGTACGATGTTGTTTCAAGAGGAAGGGTAGTAACATAAGAAGACCACCGTCATGTACGATCCACCAAACATCGATATTGCCAACAACCTTTTCCGTTGAATCTGGGAAGAAGTTTATACCTTTTGGTACGAGCAAGGCCATCCGTGCTGCGGCAACACTTCTGACAGTTTGCAAAAATACTCTCCAACTTCTCTTATCCTCCGATTTCTTCCAACCGTATGGCCAACCAAGAATGACGGTATTAGGTTTCATCCCACCCAATCCGGTGGTCTGTACAAGAGAACTAAGTCCATCAACAATGTTGCCCGCTACGAGAACGTCAACGAATCCTTTGACCTTTTCCTCGTTCGCGGTGTTACGCAAGCTTTGTTTGGCGGCCAAAGCTTCACCAGAATTTTGAATATAATCACCGGCTATGCAACTGACGCAGATTGTCAAACCTTTACCAGCCTTTAGCTGACTGGCAAAAGCAAAGAGTTTCCTATACTTTGGCACGAGATCATCGGTCAGCTTAGCCAAGATCAAGATCTGAGGTCGCCAATTCTTTGTATGTGGTGGTCCTTCCTCGAGTCTCAAAAGGGAGTATCTTGCCGCTGATAAAGCTAGACCACGTATACCATCGCCCCATTCCTTTTCGGCGCCACGATATTCGATGTATTTGTAGATGCAACCTGCCATACCCATCGCCAGTAAGGCATAGTACCAACTGGTCATGAACATAATAGCTATGCAGAGGGCCAAGCCGAGGAAGGATAAACTCCAATGGTAATATTTAAAACGTGGTCGCCAATTTGGTGTCCTGAGGAGGGTTTGCAAAGCGCAGGCCAAGTTAACGAAACCGTAACACATCAAGAAGAACATGGAAAGCAGAGGTGCCAGGTAATCGACGTTACCCAATAATATACCACATTGACATATTATCACGGTTAATACGAGAGCGCGTGTAGGCTCGCCACGGCTCGAGCTAACAGCGAATGGTGTTAGGAATGGTATGATACTATCCTTGGCAATTGCTTGTAATAATCTTGGTGCTCCTGTCAATGATTGAAGTCCAGCACCCAAAGTTGAGAGGAATGAACCAATCAGTATCACCCACTGATTCGGCCAAGCGATGTTAGCCACTACCAGTTTACCACCTATACTCTGACCAAATTTATCCCTCAACAATAGATTGTCCACTGTACCAGCGAACAGTAGGACGTTTGACAAGTAGACCGTCGAAGTCGTCAAAATTGCACAAATTGTACCAATTGGGATCGACTTTTGTGCGTCTGCGAGATCACCGGATCTATTAGATCCAGCCATAATACCTTCGAACGTGATAAAATTCATTCAACGTTTTTCCATTATTTCTATCAGCAAAAAAACTATTCCATATACTTACCCGTCACCGATGGGAAGAATATACCGATGAGAATGGTAAATGACGTCGTGAGATCAACCGTTATTTGATTGTAACTTTTCCCAGCCATGTTGTCTATGTCCTTAGGATTATTACCAAAAGCGATCAGCTGACCATCCTCTTGGAAACTGTCCCATATGTTTTCTACGTCGTGACGATTTAAATTTTTCCTTACGCGTTCTCTTTCATAGATAAGTTAACTATCTCTAGATAAATACATGATCTTACTTACCTAGGAATACACCACTGGCCAATCCGCGAATACCATTTATGATGGTAACATTACTTTCCAAATAATATGGATCACATTTGGTGGTAGTAGTATTGGTAACGTTATGGCAATATACGTTGTAAAGATGGCCACCTGGATTCTTGTTGCATTGGGTCAATACATCGAGATCTTTCAATAATCTCTTCCCAAGTATACACATTCTAAACGATCGGATAAATAATGATATTATTAATTAAATTTGATCTATTATCTATTATTGTTATTATTACTACTACATTCGATTGGTATAAAAGGAAATACGAACTTTAAGGAATCGTTTCCGTTGAAATTCACGAACAATCCAACGTAGACAGCAATGATAGAGAGGATAACACATGCCAAGGCAACCGTGGCAAATTTGTTTACGAATTTTACACCGACGAACACTATCGTACCCATCACCAAGAGCAAACATGTACCATAAACTCGAAAATTATTGTACATTATATTTGGATCCTGTGTGAAGTCTCCGAATATGCTCATACTCGGAGCCATGTACGTCTGATGTATTGCGGAGGATAGAAAAAAGAGAAAAAAATATATATAATATGTGTGTGTGTGTGTGTGATTTTTTTTTATCATTCGCTATAAGTACGTTTTTTAACAATAACATCGAAATTAACAAAAATTGAATTTATTACCAAAACAATTTCGACAGCTCCGATGATATACATAGCTGCCGCTAATGTGGTACCAGTGTAAAATAACATGCCAACGGCACCACCAAACTCTGGACCTAAACTTCTTGATATCATGAAGTATGATCCACCGGCCGGTACCACACCGTTCGTTGCAATTGCGCTCATACTAATCGCCGTTAGCATCGTCTAAGTTTAAACATAATTTCTATTAACGCGAAAGTAATTGTCGACGTTTAATACATCATATATCGATAAATTATACACGTATCCATACATACATACATATATATATATATATATATATATATATATATATATATATATATATATATATATATACATGTATTTATGTATAAAGTGAATAGTATCGTAAATTATAAATTATATAGGGTGAGCCGATAATTATTATTAATCGAAATAACTCATTTCTTTCTCGTTCGCATCTGATCATTTTCACAACTATCGCGATTTTCTATGGGATGACAATTTTTTTCTTTTCTTTTTCTTTTTTCATATCAATGAAAAGTTACTTTAAATAAGAATGATTATTGAAAAATTATTTGGTTAACTTACGACGCAACAACAGCATAAAACGATGAAGAAGCATTGGATTGCACCGGCTGTACCGACGACCCACGTTAAACGAATAAAAAGAATAACACCGAATATATTTTGTATACAGGGAAGGAAAACGCCTATGAGGGTGCCCATACGAGCCCCACCACCTGCAGCTGGTGCTGGTTTGCTGTCAATATCGGTCGCAGCTGGAATCGTATTGCTGTAATTTGCCAAACTGCTGAGCAACGTTGATATCCGAGGTCGATCTTCCATCTCCTCCTATGTGATCAGAATAGATGCGAAATTTTGTATAAACCAAAACTCGTCGTTCATTAGCACGTATTATTTTTAAACTATTATATTTTAAAACTACTAACTATACGTCGAGTTTACAATAAATGTAAAAGAAAAAAAAAAAAAGAAAATGAAATACAATAATTAAAATGTTAAAACATAGATACGCTCCGTGTTAATTATTTTTAACTTTTTTAAATTAAATGCCACGGTGTGATTTGCCTTTGTAACATTTAAATTCATAATTTCTAGTTAATGTTTTTGAATTTAAATACGATATTATAACCATATATATATATATATTTTTTATTTTTTATTTTTTATCTTCGATACAATATCTATATAAAACTTTATGAATATTATTACAGATGGGTATATCGATTTATGCAAAATTTATTTTCGATTCGTTAATAAAAAATATAACAGACGAGTAAACTCACTTTGTTTCCATTTCTTTTTACTTTTTTTCTTTTCAATTTTAAATCCGACAAACATTAATTCATTTATTTAACAGCGAATAGAGAATTCCTGATGGTAAATTTCTTTTTTTTTCTTTTTTTTTTTTTGTAAACGAATTTTTTTTTTTGAAAACGAATTTTTTTTTTAATGTAAACGAAACAATTCATCGACTTCGAATTAAATTTATGAATTATGTGTACTTGATAATAAACAATAATATATCCTATCGTTAGTAAATCTTTCTGTTTCTTTTTTTTTTTTTTTTTTTGAAGATAATATTTTTTTACAGGTTTTACAGGTACAGCGGATGAGGGTTGTATGCTATCAAGTTGATGATAACAACGTTGAAGCATTTTTTGCCGATTTTTTTACTGTCTTCTATTCCTAACACAAAAACAAAAGAAAAAAAAATATATATATATAAGCATCTCGCGCTTAAGATTCTCTCGGGTTTCGCGTCGGTGCATCGGCCGGAAAATGCTCGGTGAAGTAAATCGGATCGACAGGGGAGTTCACGCTGCGACGAGCAGCAACCCTTTTCAGTTAACGCGATGAACGCTGAGCGGTAAAGTGGTTGAAATTTATTGACGAGAGAAATTTGGCCGGTTAAACTCATTGTCCTTGCTATCAAACGAAGTAGGAAGCATTTGCGGAGAATTTTAAAAAATTTCGATTAGGATTATCGGATAGGTGGTATAAGGAAAAAGGCAAAAGAAATTTTAATGATAAATATTATGTTTCAGTAGATAGGACGTATAAAAAAAAAAAAAAATGTGTTAAAATTACCGTAGATAGATTGTTAAGATTATAGTAAATGAAAAAAATTTTTTCGTAACATACCTATATCGTAATATTATTAATTAATACAAAAGAGAAGGAGAGAGAAAGAGAAGGAGAGAGAGAGAGAGAGATAGCTGAGTTTAAATCGACAAATCACACACCTATCTACATGTATTGTCTTTGAAATAAATTAATTTTTTAACGTACTATTGAAATAATGAAGTATATTACAAAAAAAAATATATATATATATAAAATGTCTCGAATTTAGGGATATAATATTTACAAAATCAATTAGAGTAATTTACAAAACAGGATTAGAAAAAACTTGTTGGTTTCAACTTTTTAACGTGGATGACGATTATATTCGACGATGTCAAAGTCGTTGAATGATTTCAATTGTAATAATTAAGTATTTGAAGTGTTATTCGCGTATCAGATATCCGTGAGACTATATTCGTTCGTAGTTGCTTATCGGGAACGATAAAGTTCTTCTTCGATCATTGACAGTCAAAGGAAAATGGACAGAAGAAAAGATGGACGATGTCTCTCGAGAGACCATTTAACCCTCGTTTGGTTACTTTGAAAGCTTGCATTACGTATAATGACATCAAGGGAAGAGAATAAGAAACGTTTATGCACGATGTACCACCTAATAAACCAGCCCTTATATCTACATATATGCATCGAAAGGGTTCTTGATAGCTCGATACGTTCAACCAACGGAATAATGCGTTTATGCTTGTAAAATATCGAAGAAAATTGATAATTATTAATGAAAAAAAGAAAAAAAAAAATTGCTTATCGTCTTCGAATCGAATGTCATAGAGAGATTTTGCTATAACTCGAACCGATTAATTTTTTTACATATTTGTTCTTATTAACAATGAAAATCATTATAATATTGTATATAATAAAAATTTTATATCAAATGCTGTTACACGAAATGAGAAATATAGGTCAATTAAATTATATTACTTTTATTCGATATTAGATAATTATAATAATTAAAACTTTTCATTGAATATTCGTTACTTTTCACATTGAAAAATTAATATAGGTATTTTAGATATATTTTATTTCTAATGATAGCAATGTAAATTTTTCTTTTTTTTCTTTTTTGATATAACTTGCAAAGCTTTATATTTTTCGTTTCAGTAATATTGTCTATATATTATCTATTCATATATATATATATATATATATATATATATATATATATATATTCTTTTATAAAAAGGCTAGCCAACTCATTAAGACGACGTATTGAGTCAAGTTCTGTCAAGTATTGACGTCATCGTAACCGAATGTTCGCTTCGTTCGTGAAAATCTTCGCCTTGACTTTAATTTTTGCAACGTTCGCTTCATTGCCCGATCGAACGGCTCGTTTGGCGTAAATAAGGTCGGCCATTTTTGCGGAGGACATTATTTTGGAGACGACCATGAGTCGATCTAACAAGAGAGTCCTAATCTCTAAGATGATCTTACGTGTGAGCATGTCTCGTATTATATAAGTAAGTAAATAACTAAGTACGTGTCTCATACTATTTTAATACTATTTTAAAAGATAAACCATCCTTCGTTCGGAATATATTCTAAGTATAGGTTATTACACAATCTGATATAAATTCTATCATTTTAAAATATCCTAACGTATCTATAAACGATAATTTTATTAATACAATTTCATTGATATAATATGTAAAATTATTCTATTTAAAGATTACGTTATGAAACATGTGTGACATAATTTTTATACAGAGAAAAAGAAAGAAAAGAATTAAAAGATAATTATATAAATCTTGAAATTATTTTAAAGTTGATATTAATTACAGTCGTTTTAATAATAATAATAATGATCTTTTACGTCTTGTACTTATATTCTTTCATTCGTGTTTCTTTTTTCTTTTTTTTTTTTTTTGTTTCTCCGTTTTTCTTATTACGAAAAGAAAAAACGGCAATGGCGAGGATAGATTCGTTCGTCGTCGAGAATTCTTAACGAGAACGTGAAAATCACGATAGCTTAAGCTATTCTTCTCCTTTCTTTTCTTCTTTATCTCTAATCCCACTCTCGCGTGTCATGTCTTTCTAATTTCTTTAGACGAGCTTATCCATGAGCCATGATCTGCTCACGCTGCTTCGTGGCAACCGATTTCAACGAGATACTTCTAAAGGATTTCGTAAGCTTATCGTTGACTAACTTCTACTTCTACTTCTATTACTATTACTATTACTATTACTATTACTATATATATATATATGTATTTGCGAGTATGTTGTTCGTTACGATGAAATTTACGAGTGCGAGAATAATCGTGAACGGTGAGGACGAAAGGGACAGGTTAAAAGATAAGAAAAGGATGAACATAGTTAAAAGATGAAAAATCAAATGATTCGTGAATAATCACTTGATATAAATTTTTGAAATTAGTTTTCTAATCGTTCGATATTTATATCAGTATTACAGTATTTATTCGTTGATAAGAAAATTAGTCGGATTAATATACATCTACTCTTGTGCGTGAGTATAAAAAAAAAAAAAAAAAAAAAAAAAATAGTAAAAGTTATAAAAAAAACATTAAAATTAAAATTAAAATTAAAACTATGTGTTTCAAGAAAATGTATTTTTTAGGAACGTCTAAATTAAGAATCTAAAGTGTTAGACCGAAAATAAATGAAATTAGATATTTACTTTCATGAAGATTTTTGGCACTGTTTAGAATTTATATATATATATATATATATATATATATATATATGTATATATACACTCATATAATGTAATAGTTAATTTAGAATTCTTATCTCTTCATTTATCTTCAAAATCGTTAAAATTCGTTTCTTAATGGTTCGTGATTGAGATATCAATAAAGATATCAATATTATATCGGCCGATAAGAAAATTATTATGAAAATATAATATATGTACTTTTTGTGCGAAAAAGATAGAATAAGAGAAAAGAAAAATAAAAGAAATTTTTAACTGTATTGTTCTTCGAAAAAACTTCATGTATAAGAGGAGAACGTTTATATCAAGAAATTAAAATGTACAATCGTTGACAAATAAAATAAAATAAATTTAGACGTTTACTTTGTCTGAAGTTTTTTGTCAAACATTTTAGAATTTATATAATATACATCTAGACGTAAACCTATATATATATATATATATACATATATAAAAATGTCTCTTTCTCTCCATCGATTATCACGTTTATCGGAACAAACTTGTGGTATTGTTCGAGAAGAGAAACTATAAAACTCGAGTTTTATCGGATAACCGAGTTCGAGTTATCGACGCGACAGATGCTGCTTGTGGAAAAAGCAAAAAGGGGTGGGTTGGATGTGGGTGCGAGTATTGGAGGAAAAAAGATAGAAAAAAAGAAGACTTGGAAAGTTTTTCTCTCTCTTTCTCTCTTAAAGAAAAAAGAAAATAAATAAAGCTTTGCTATCCTGTCGAAAGAAAAGTCGAAGTCGTCGATCTTATCGACATCTCGATCGTCTCTCTCTCTCTCTCTCTCTCTCTCTCTCTCTTTCTCTCTCTCTTCCTCTCTCTGTCTCTTTCTACGTTAAAATCGAAGAAAAAGCAAAGCGAATAATTGGATATCCACGAATTGAGGTCGAATACAGGGTGACTTTCGACGAGTAAAAAAAGTCTGACGAAATGTATTCTTCACCAATTAACAGTGTAAAAATAAGCGCGTTCCAAATAACAAATATTTTTTTACACATATATATATATATATATATATCCGACTATCTCGTATAGCCTCTTTTCACTAATCCATTCGTCGTGTAATCTCGAGCACATGTCAGTATAATTCGCGATTACGTCAGAAATGCTTTTATTTCATATATTTTCTAGTACTTTTCTTTCTTTTTTCATTTAAATACCAATAACTAATTTAAGTCTTTACAATATCTAGCTTCCATCAATTTATAACATATCAAATAATTGTATCAATAATATTTCAACTTTATTATTAGTCGAATCATGTACGAGAGTATTAAAGTGTGATATTAGTTATTATCTTTTTTCTTTTTCACATCAACCGTTAAATTTCTATCGATTTAATAATAAATCGAATGAAATCTCAATTTCATCTGTCTGATCAAATTAAAAAAAAAAAAAAAAAAAAAAAAAAAAAAAAAAAAAAAAAATTACTGAACGTTTAATCGATTATTTTTTCTCTTAAATTAAATAGCAACAATGAAATTATTGACCTGATAATAATATAAATAAAATCTCGATCTCATTGTTCTTATCAAGTACACAATTGTTAATCAAACCGTTTACTTTTTATTTTTTTTTTTTTCTTTAATTATTTTTTTTTCTTTAATGCTGAAAGAATCTATCATTTCGAAATAATCGATTCGAAATAAATAAATAAAAAAAAAAGAAAAAAAAAACGCATGCGCACGAAAAGAATAAATAATTATTAAATATTAAAGATAATAGAATCTCGGTGACGATGTTTATAATATCGCAAAGAAAAATCATAAATATTTTATTATAACTTACGCTATACAGGTAGAGATTCGTTTCATAGCCCGACTTTTTCTCAGAATTGACGCCGCCCACGATGGGGTCGCCGTCCCCTCCGACGCCACCTCCATCGCCTGTAAAGAAACATTCGTTTAATAGCATCTCCTATCGTGAAATCGTTTCTACTTTTTCCTCTACTATTTCTTTTTCTTCTCCTTTTTCCTCTTCTTCCTCGTCTTTCATTTTTAATAAACACAAGACCTAAATCGAGACCAAACACACCGGGGCTTATTGGTTTTACGTGTTTGATCAATTATTTCGTCGCGTACGAATTATCGATGAGGAGAAAATTTTTATTAGATAACTTGATATCTTTATTTTCAACATCATCAACATCATCATCATCATCATCATCATCATCATCATCATCATCATCATCATTATTATTATTATTCTTCATAACTGTCTTTAAAAAGCAAAATTTGAAGAAAGAAAAGTTTTCGTTGTCAGAGTGCCAAGTCGAAAGACCCAACGTGGAAGGTTGCAAAAATAGAAGAAAAAAAGAAAAGATAAAAAAGAAAATCACGCTTGCAAATCTTGTCTTTGTTAAGATTGATTTATTTAAAAAAAAAAAAAAAAAAAAAAAAAAGAAAACACAGTAGTGGATGAAATATTCTAATAATAACGATATCTATAATATTCGCAAGAGACAGAAAGAGAGAGAGAGAAAGAAAGAAAAAAAGAAAGAAACAGAGAGAGAAGAAAGATGGAGGATGGGATCTGTCGTCGTTGGATAACTTTTGATACAATTTCCGGTCTACATCTGGCGTTTATCCAACTGGCACATATCGCCGTTAGTCACTTCGCGAAGGAAGGAACTTTCGTCGGCACTTCCTTCCCCCCTCAACCATCCCCAGCCCACCCCCTGTTTCCACCCACTCTACTTCTTTTTGGACAACGGTATTTTCACTTTGTCCATTCTTAACGGACAGGAATGTGTTCGTGCTCGTCAAACAACTGAAAGCAAAAGCAGAGAAAAGTTGGGACACCCAAGTTCTGCTTGATTATTTTTATCTATCTATCTACTGATCCATCCATCCATCTATCTGTCCATCCATCTATCCATCTATCTTTCTATCTATCTATCTATCTATCTATCTATCTATCTATCTATCTATCTCTGTCTGTCTCCATCTATCTTCCTTCTTTTTTCCTTTTTTCATAATGTTCCTCTTTCGTAACGTTCCTTCGCGTAATTTTCTTTTCAATTTACTCGAATCACTTGATTCTAACTTTTTAAAATGTTTTTTCAAATATTGTCGCGTTCATTATGGTTGCACATGTATTTTAATATTATTATTATTTCTATGTATTAATTTATTTATATATATATATATATATATATATATATATACATTTCAATTAGTAAGTAGTTTTCAATTAGTAATAATTACTTTTATTAACATTCTTATGATGGATATTCTAACTAAATTATTTTTTATGTTTCATACTCTTTCTCTATACACATAACTTATCCTGCAATTGCTTCTCGTAATTGTTATTTTATAGAAGTTGGTCACTTGGGTGTCGAGTAGGATATAAATTTATGTTTATATTTACGTCTTTTCTTTCCTTTTCTCTCTCTCTCTCTCTCTCTCTCTCTCTCTTTTTCCTTCTTCCTTTCCTGGAGACACGAGAGGAAATCTCGGTTTATGGTCTCTATCTCTATTCTTTCTCTTTCTATTCCCTCAACACAACGTTTCTTCGTACTTTATCAATTTGCTCGAAGAGTTTATATTTAATTCTAAGTTTCTAAATATTTCTATACAATAAAACATATACCTTTTTTATCATTTTCAATTATTAACTTTAACAGCATAGAATAACAATCTGATTTTATATTTCTTTTCTTTTCTTTCCTTTCTTTGTCACATATCTTCTTACTTCATATGATATAACTTCGCTTATTATTACTATTTTTATCATTTTTATTAGCATTTATATTTGACTATTTTACAACTTCTTTCATACTATACAACCAGATATAACTCATCGTACAGTTGTTCTCGTAATTATTATTATAGAGGTTGGACGTCTGGGTGTCGAGTAGGATATAAATCCATGTTTATATTTATGTCTTCTCTTTCCTTCTCTTCCTTTCTCTCTTTTTCTCTCTTTTTCCTGCTTCCATTCTTAGAGACACGAAAGAGAAACTCGGTTTATCGCTTACGTCAATCGTAATCAAGCTCAACCGACGTTGGTACGTCGTAGACACGACGAACAAAATCCATAGAACCATTCGAACGTACTCGTCCAACGACACCGTCAAAGTCGATTGGCAATTTCTTCGTGGATTTACAATACGTGACAGGTCTTCTTTTTTCTCTTCGTCCTCTCTTTCTTTTTTTTTTTTCCTTTCTCTTCTCGCAAACGTTTAACACTCACTTCACTTACAATTAAATTTTTATTTATTTAATTCTGCCTGTCCCTTCCATCTTTTCTTTCTCTTTTTCTTCCTCTTCATTTTTCCCTAAGAAAGATACGATCATTCGAAATCTTTACAAACGAAATAGAAATGTTCCTACAAACAAAAAATATCGCGCGACACCATCTTGTATGAAATTTCGAAAATCTTTAAAAACAAATACAAATGACATACAGACCAAAAACTATCGTAACGATAAATCTACTTATATCTTACGATTATTTCTAACATATTTCTAAGTTTTATCTACAAGATTTTCAATTTGACGATTTTTTATTTTTTCACAACTTAGATCACTATCCTTTCCGATTCACTATCCCTGACTATCAATGAAGATCAGTAAAGCTGACAAATTCGTGAACGATAGGTAGACTATGAAAAATTTCCATTGAATCACATGGAATGGCTTTTATCCATCGACTTCCGTATTCCTTCGCTCGTTCGCCTATCACTCTCTTCTTTTTCTTTACTTTTTTCTTCTTCTTCTTCTTCGGTTTTTTTTCGATGCCGACGAAGGATAATTCCGTCCGTAATTTAACGTCGATCGCTTATTAGGTCGCCATTAATCCTGATAAATCGTCCTCGACGTTTGTTCTTCTTGTAAAAAGTTCCAAGATGGCTGCCACCGCCATCATTGGTACCACCAATCAACGAACAATCACGATCGAATACCTTTCATTTTTGCTTTATGATCGTTAATTGAACGAAGAGTTATTATGGGACTCGATGAAACGAACGAGCAAGGCTTGAAAGGTTTAGAAGTAGGTTGTTACAAAAAAAAAAAAAAAAAAAAAAACAAAAAAAAAGAGGAACTAATTATTATTTAGATAAGTGTAAATAACTTATGAAAGTTTTCAAAAGTGGTATTTGTAATCGATCGAAATCGACTACGTGCCTTTAACGTGGAAAACGTTAGATATACGGGAATGAATATGCGCAGAGCGATGGAATTAGGGAGGACGATTAAAGCGATTAGCATGCAGCTAGCTCACGACGATCGAGGTGAACTCTGTGGAGTGGAAATTTGGTACATATAAGTATGTACCTATATATATATATATATATACATATATATATATATATATATGTATGTATGTATATGTGTATGTGTACATAGATATACATATAGAGTATAAGAGATGCTTTCAGATTAAATCGTTTTGCTGCACCGATGTGCGCGCATAATTTTTACGATTTAAAAGGAGGAAGAGGAAAATTCCAACTTAAATTTCGATTTTTTTCTTCCTCTTGTTTCTTCTTCTTCTCTTTCTTCTTCTTCTTCTTCTTTTTTTTTTTATTATTCTTTTTTCTTTCAATCTCAGATTATTATCCGAAAAAAAATATAATAAAGTAATACATTAGATATGAATAATTGATTGATTCGACGTTTTTAATTTCATCGAGTGATATAACGAAGACGAAAAAGTTAAGAAACTTTATAAAAAAATCGAGAATCTTTAGAATAATTATCTTTCTGAACGAAGCGTTAAAAAAAATTCTATCGACAATTGTGTAATATCAAAGATATTTTGTACTTGCGATTATAGCCTTGTCATTTATAATTTTCTTTATTTTATTGTGTATTTAATTATATATATATATATATATTTTTGTTTTCAACGAATCACTAAATTTTCTTTTCTCAACTTTGCTATTAAATAATATCAAGAAAAACAATTATTCATTTCACGTATACGTTAATCATTCTTATCTAACACGTTTGATTATCTAACAAGTTTAACTATCGACGATAATTATTTCTCAAAACGATCTCTCGAGAGTGAATCGTCAAAGATCACACACACACACACACACGAACAAACACATTATCAATTAGTGTTAATCGATCTTAAAAGTAGTCAATTTAGGAAAAGACTTTTTATTATTATTTTTAAACTTTAAATTAAAAGCGGTGTCTTTATATTGTATAAAGGTACTTTAAATTGATTTTAATTATCGTCGAGACTCTTTCGCTATATTTGTTCGTAAATTTTCATCCCTTTGACCTTGACGAGATTACCACTTTGTCGAGTTCCTTTCGATTAGTCTGATATTATGGATCTCACTAATTACTGTATAGATCACGAAATTCTTTATTTCTTTCTCTCTCTCTTTCTCTCTAACGACTCTTTAATAAAGGATTCCGTCTCTTAAGGAACAACCACAAGGCTTTTCTCTTATATAAGAGTTGGTATATAAGACGAAGTTAGTATTAGAATCTAACTATAGTATATCATAGATACGTATCTACATACCTGTATATTCTCTTTCTCTCTCTCTCTCTCTCTTTTTTCTCGTCTTGTACGTTCAGAGAGAAAAAGAAAGAGAAAGAAAGAGAGAGAGAGAGAAAACGTCGTCACATCGCACGAAGCATCCTTACAATGGAAACTACTTAACCCTCCGCTTGCCCTTGTCCTAATCTCGTTTAAGCGCACACCCGGTGACAGCCTCTTATCTCGGGTCAACCGTCTATGCCAGCGAACAAACCGCGACTTATTCGTCTTTGAAATCGACGTTTTCAAAGTTTACTATCCGCTTGTTTTATCTTTTTCTTTTTTTAGTTAAGGAAGCAAGGGAAGTAAGGGATATAGAAAGAGACATTGTCACATGACATATGTAACAATGTTTTGCATTAATGATACTTTCAATTTTGTAGAACAGTTTAATCAATTTCGTTCGATTAAGTTCGAGTTCAAGATTGTTCGAAATAATCAGCAGACGAATTTAATTTATATTTAATTTCTATTTATATATATATATATATATTTATATCAGTAGATGAATGTTTTTGATAATGAAAAAAATAATGTTAATTAATCTTTCTGTAATTTGAAATAGATTTAATTGTGTGTTTCTTGTAAATAATAAAAATATCAATTTCTTTTTTGGTCTTCTTTCTTTTTTTCTCTTTTTTTCTCTTTTTTTTTTTTGTTGGTTGTAATATATATCTTCGTGTGTACAATTGATTTTTTAAATAATGAATTTTCGTTTAATTAACCTGATAGTTGTGTGTAAAGTGATATAGATATGTACAATATGCGTATGTATAATCTTGTAAAAGATATTTTTTTTCTTTTCTGTTTCTTTTTTTCTTTTTTATTTATTGTTTTATAATAACAATCACTGTATACTTATACGTGGCAATAAATACATGTCCCGTTCAGTTTATAGACCAGTCTTTTTCTCCTATAACATCCTTTTAGTCGTAACCTGTCAATGTTCGGAACTGCCGTTACACGGTTGTCTTTATCAGTACCTGTCGATAAGAACGTCCATGTGTCTTTCGTCGTTTTTACTCTTTTCATGCTTCTAGGAGATGTTGAACTTACGAAACAAAAAGATGGAAAAGAGGATGAGAAATGCTACGAATAGAAGTTACGTAAAAAAAAAAAGAAAAAAAAAATAAAATAAAAATAAAAAAATAAATAAATAAATAGTCTCGAAAAAGTCTATTTAAAAAAGAAAAAAAAAAAAAAAAAAAGAATAAAACTATACAAAGAAATACTTCAGATAAATTTCGTATGTCTTACGAAATCTACAATAATTGTAAACGTGTAAGAAGAATTTATATAAACATTATCATCTGATGGAAATTTATTTACGGATGCTGTATTATCCGGAAAAAAAAAAGAAAAGAAGAAGAACAAGAAAAGAAAAGAAAAGAAAAAAAAAAAGAGAAAGAAAGAAAGAAAAAAAGAAGAAGAAATAATAAACAGAAAGAAAAAAATATCTACGCATTGCCATTGCAATTTTAATTGCACTTCAGTGCCTTTAGCTTTATCTTCAGTGACATATAAAAATTTCAAAGTCCTACTTTGAATAGAGACATTAACGTATGATAATAACAAAAGTGTCCAGAGAATTCCCATATAATTTTCATTTACGCACGCGGTGTTTGCCATGTAATTTAAAGTTGTAATAATTCGGTCTCTCTCTCTCTCTCTCTCTCTCTTTCTCCAACGTACACACTCGTCTCCTTTTTCATTTTCAGACTTTACAAAACTCAATTTGAACTCAACTCAGCTTTTTTTTTTCCCCACCTTCTCTTTCCTCCATCTTACTTTTTTCCCACGATCATGAAACTAAACATAAACGTCTATGTTTGCGTGCGACACCATGTATATGAGTTGGCCTTCGCGATGAAAACTACTTAAGCCGAGGCTACGTGTCGCGCGTGCGATGAAGAGTGCGACAATTTAGCTCGGCCACGAAGGGTCGTGTGTCTTCCACTTTACACCGACTTAATAACTACCCCTTTTTTTCTCTTCCATTTTTTTTTCTTTCTTTTCTTTTGCTTTTTTTTTTTTTTTTCTTCATCTTCTCCCTTCAGACACGATATAGGTAGTTACATGTATATATACACTCGACCGATGTCTCTCTCTCTCTCTCTTTTCATTTTTTTTTATATTTTTTTTAATATTTTTATATTTTTTTATTCTTCTCCCTTCTCTTCTTTTTCTTCCTTATCGAGACAAACAAGCCGATCTGTTTATCCTTATGATCCTATTTTCAAACGTCTAATATTTCTCGCTCTATCTCTATCTCTATCTTCCACGCTATTTGTTTACTCTTTATCGAAAATAGCTCGAATTACAGATCGACCATCGATCCCGGACGTATCGAGCAAGTCGACGACTGAAATAGACACGTTGGAATATTAAGCAGAAATCGAGATGATATGTGGATATATTCAAGAGTACTCTTCTCTATGTATAATAATTTTACGATAAATTTTATCTCTCTCTCTCTCTCTCTCTCTCTTTCTCTCTCTATCTCTATCTCTCTCTTCTTATTTTTCGCTCTCGATGTATATTTCATCATACCTATACGATACGATATATCAATTTTTAATAAAACGGTCCTTTTTTTTCTTTCTTTCTTTCTTTCTTTCTTTTTCTTTTTCTTTTTCTTTTTTCGAATATATCGACTCAAATATCTTATCTATTCGTGCACGAATACGAGTTAATATTTTTTGAAGTAATTTAAAAAAGTTATACGGTCCGAAGAAATTAATCTCGTTCGAGTGAACTTTGAGTTTCGGTGGCTTGATAAATAAAATTTGAATATCTTAATTGTTCGCGAATATGAGCGAGTAATTTTTCGCAAAGAAATATTTCGGAGAATGAAGATGATCATAGAAATGAAATTTCCTTCGAGTGAACAGTTTCTAGTATCTCAATTAAAAAGAAAAAATATATATATATACATATATACATATCATGTATATCATATTCAATAATAAATATAGATATAGGTATATACAGAGTCTACTGTAATTCAAAGTCTGATGAATATGTATATCTATACATATATATATATATATATATATATATATATATATACACATATATATTTATTATTTCAAGATGCAGATAATATATCACTTCGATAAAAATTTCTCGAACGAGGCGTGAAATCTAAACTAGTTTAACACACGTATCTATTCCACAAGGTGAAAAAAAAAAGAGGTACATATATGACCAATATAATATTATTTTTAATGCTATACAGAGAAAAACACGATATCGTTTTATAAAAGCACGTACGTGGTGTATTTCATTGACACGTACGCAGTGGAAACTTCTATCACGTTTCTCGTTATGTCACCGAGTTATGGCGAGTGAGAGAGAGAAAGAGAGAGAGAGAGATAGAGAGATAGAGACAGAGAGAGAGAGAGAGAGAGAGAGAAAGAGAGAGACATAAAGAGAAAGAGAGAGATAGATAGATAGATATATAGAGAAATGTTTGTCAAACCATTTGTCCCATATACACGCGATGCATCGACGTGGAATCATTGCAACGGTCCTTCAACGAGAATACGAGTGCATTAATATAACAGAAAAGGGGAAGCTTTTACATTCTCATTCGAAAATTCTTTCCCTATAATAAAAGCGTTAAAATAAAATGGCGCGAAAACATCATTGTGGTGAACTTTGCCATTCGAATGATTTGTTTTTCCATCGAGTCGAATAAGACTCGACATTTACTTTTACGATAACATAAAAATTCATTCCCGTAGGATATTCTTCTTTCGATTTTATCTAGTTCGATGTTACGATCGCTTAAAAATTTAACATTCCAGTAATTCATTCGGCAATTCTTGATAAATGACGAACTTTTCGTTTAATGGATATTTATACGATTCTTTTTTATCGATGTTTAGGATAATGAAATTCAAGAAATTCATGATTTTCTAGAAAATGAAGATATAGTAGAAATTTAATTTATAGTTCGATGAAATTATTGAAATAGATAATGTTACTTAAAAATTTTGGAATTATTATTGCCAAGGGAAAATAGACATCATTCGAATCGTACTTTGCATAATCATAATTTACAGATATTATTAGTATTATATATTTCGAAGTGATAATTTAAAAAGAAAAAAATTATGAATCCAAAAAGATAAAAAAAATTATATATATATATATATATATATATATATATATATATACGTATGTATATTTTGTATGTATATATGGATTGAATATTAGATCTAATTTCGTAGAAAGAAATATGAAAAATAAATAAATATGATCAATAATAAATCTAATTTATTGATGACGTGAAAAATGTATTACCATTCCCATATCTACTTCATATCTCGTTGCATCACGCATCGTATTTTACTTTAGCAAAAGCGATTTACAAATTCTGTTATATATTCAAGCATCCCGAGTGTAAATAGCATCGACCATTTTCTCGATTGAAATTCTCGGTTCTGCACACTCTCTAGAATACATATACCTATACATATATTCATGTATTCTCGCTTCAACGCGAGTGGATTACTACAGTGCAATGTTACATGTCGCGAATATCTCTCCAAAATTTTCACCGTATTCGATAAGATTTACGCGATTATTTCATTCGGAATAATAAAAACGCATATTGACGTCGAATAATCGATCATCCTTAATACGATCGATCGATACACCTTGCTTTTATTCCGAGCAATTAATATTATTAATGTTACATCGTAAAATGTTATTTATTTCTTTCTTTCCAATATCTTCATTTATTTTATTATTATTATTATTATTATTATTATTATTATTATTATTATTATTATTATTATTATTATTATTAAAAAAGAAGTACAAGAATTTCTCCCCAAGTTAGAAATATCGTAGAATTACGACGTTTTTTTTTTTTTTTGCAAAAATATGACTCGTGTGTGTCTCATCGAAGAAAAATAATTTATTCGTTCTTGCTTGATAATTGTTAATATTTAAAATTATCTAACTAATATGTATTTGGCAAACATTAACCTTCATATACAAACTAACATTTAATTTTGTATTTAAAAAATGAAAAAAGTAAGAAGGATGAATAATTTTAGTCATCGTTCGATATCGTTTAAAATTTATATGTTATATAATTATACAGTCCAAATTTCTTCCAGACTCCAATTAAAAAAAAGAAACAAAATCAATTGGATTGTGGTAACATAAGTAATTTTGTTATTTATTTATCCATCAATACGTGTGTATATATATATATATATATTTTGTACTTCGTTAATTTGTTACGATTATAAAAAAAGTGTTTGTTAACTTAATCGTCTCCTTTTCTTTTCTTTTATTTTTCTTTTTCTTTTTTACGAAGAGACAATTCTCAATAATTACGTACTTAAAATGAAGTGTCGAGTCAGAGTCGACATTGAAAATAACGAAGGCATTATTTTCGAGCAAACGAGTAATTAAGCTTTCAAAACGAATGAGCATAGACAATGAAGATTTGTCGAGAGACTCGTGATTCTGATTTAAAACCTCTTAAAACGCGAAGTTATCCGAAGAAACGATTGAACAAAACGATGAGATACGCTCGACGCAAATGACTTTCATTTTTCTCTCTTTTTCTTTCTCTTTTTTTTCCATTTTTTTCTTCTCGTTCTTCATCGTCTTCTTCTTCTTCTTCTTCTTCTTCTTCTTCTTCTTCTTCATCTCTGGGATCTCGAGACCGCTAAAATTAGCGCTTTAACAGGGGGTCGTCAGAGTGGCAATTTACTACAAGCGCAAAAGCGTTTCAATGCTACAACACACGCTTTTCTTTTATAATCCAACCCCTTTTCCTTTCTTCAACGTTTATCCAAAGCTCTTTTGCGGCTTTCGATAAAAAGACGGACAAAAGATATGCGGGGAAAAATATCAACCTGTTACGGTAAACATCAGCAAAATCTTTTGACATTTCACGAGACTTTATACGATAGACGAGAATGGGAGAAGAGAGAGGAGAACAAAAAAAGTCAAAAGATATAGATCGTACGATCGAAATGATCGATCGTTATTTCCGATCTTTTCCCTTATCCTTCGTGCTTCACGACAACAATGTCATCAAATCGAACACTATGGCTTACACACGAATGGTTGATATCTTTCGTGTACGAAAAAAAGAAAAGAAAGAAAAAAATTTTTAACCTTTAAAAAGATCAATATGAAGTTCGACGTCCCTGGATAATCTCAAAGAAAGAAGAAGAAGAAAAAGCGACCTCTAAGAAAGAAAAAAAAAAAAAAGAGAGAAAAGAAAGAGAAGCCAAAAAATTTTTTAACTGAAACAAAGGGGTGGAATGGAGGTGGTGGTGGGGTAGGAGGAATAGAAAAAGAAGCTTTTAATTCGTCGATAGATCAAACGATAGATAAAAAGAAGAAAAGTCGTTGATTGCTGACGAATATGACATACGTTTAACGCGTATTAAAATAGAAAAGTGCAAACCGAGATCGAGCCGAAGCTTTCCGGCTCGAATCGCGCCCGATGAACTGTGACCTTTGGTTGCACCCTCTCTCTCTCTCTCTCTCTCTCTCTCTCTCTCTCTCTCTGTCTCTGTCTCTGTCGTGCATTCGAAGCAACGTTTTATGTTTCGATGATCAAAGAGAGCAAGCAATGGGCACCTACGTTTACCTCGAGTGACGTTAATACGTATACCGTGTGGGGTAGTCTGTGAGGTCGTTTTTAGACCCAGCACACAGGCGGCATTACTTTTTACCTTCGAA